>NC_039271.1:21752472-22052472 GCF_003368295.1 Carassius auratus | reverse complement strand
GAAAGTTCAATGCAAGCAAAGATGTCATCTTTTAAAATTCTGTCAGTTTAGTGATTTCAAAGTTTCAAATGCGTTTCTTAACTCAGTTCATTGTGTAGCCCTGCTTTGCACATGCTGTGCAAATGAATACACGCATTTTCAAATAGCTATGAGATGCGGTTGCCGTACTGTTTTACAGCTTTAATCAGGGTAAACCCATATATTAAAAGTTAACCAAAGCAGTAGCATTTATTGTAGAGTATCTAAAAGTATGAGAAAACAACAAAGAAACAAAGAAAACATACCATTAAGAGCTGTGCTTGCACAGGTTCTGCGCGATAATCTTCACTAATATCTTCCGCATCTCAATCATGCTCAAATTGATAAGCGATATAGACAACGCAATGTTTACAACTGGAGCACATGCTTTTGTGGTGAGGGGCGGGATGTTCAGACGAGCAGACGGTTTAGCCAATCACAACACACTGGACCAGCTAACCAATCATGTATTTCTGAGGGAGAGGCTTGAAAAAAACAGGAATTCATTGAAGCGTTCAAATGAGAAGGGACAGAGTGGTGTGGAATAAAGGTACATTATATGAAAAATTATGTAAAAAAAAAAAAAAAAAGTATTAACACATGTTAGACTGCACTCCATAACCACAATCAAGTCTAGAAAAAAAAAGTCAACCACCCCTTTAACTTTAAATGATCTGTTTATCCCTTTCAGTCAGTAACGTTCAACATCACAAGGACATATTCACTGATGGGGACTTCCTTGGGGACCCAAATCACCTCTGAGTATTAAAAGAAAAGGCCAATGAACACTGGCTAGTGGAATTTGCATACACAGCCACGTCCCTGTACACAAGGCCATATAATATGTCAGCGTATATCAACAGCTGATCCTGTTGCAGCTGTCATAGCACAATTGTTCTTACAATTCAGCTAGCAGAATGGGAAGGGTTTATTTTTGTATTTTTATTTTTTTTCACTGGAATGGATCACGATTTATGACGCATTCTGCAATGTTTTGCTGGTTAGAGCATGGTTGAGTGCTGTGATCCCCCTCCCTGTCACTTTGGAGTAGTTTCCCTTAGAGAGCAAAATGGACCAGTGTGTCATTATAAAGATGTTGCTTCGTCCATGCATTTCTGAATGAGGTCATTTCCTGAAGATTACGATTGCTGTCTCTCAAGTCTGGGCTGTAACCATGCTGAGACAGCATTTGCAGATTTCCAAAGGAAATTGTCACAGCATTTCAATGGGGTTGGAGAAGGTGCCAGAGTCCTCAGAGGATGATGTCTCAGCTGAGCTTCCCCACTCAGGGGTTGGTTGTAAAGTAAGAGTCTAAGTCTCTCTTGCAGGCTGGCCTTTTCGGTGACACTGTTGAGGACTTTGCCCAGCAGTTCTCAGCAGTCCAGGAGCATAAGGAGGCCTTTAAACACATCTCGCCCCATACATCTGCTGTACATTGTGCACTGCTACATCGTTATCACTAGACTTTCAGCCCATTGCAAGGGTGCCCTTAGAACAAGCATCCAGACTTGTTGTTATAACAACAGATGCCTCCAGAACAGGGGGAGCAGTGTGCAATGAGCAGCCAGCCTCAGGCTCCTGAACAAGACCTTGACTGCAGTGACATATCAATTGCCTCAAGGTTCTGACAGTACAGCTGACCCTGCACCCTTCGACCATTGCTTCAGGGCAAGGATGTGCACATTCGGATGGACAACACTGTGACAGTTGCATACATCAATGACCACGGCAGTGAACACTCAAGTTGACTGTAGTAACTCACCTGCCACCTCCTCCTCTGGAGTCAGACCCTGTGCAAGATCAGGTAGGACGAGGAGTAGGTCTTGATAGTTGCACCCAACTGGCCCACTCAGACTTGATTTTCCTGGCTATGGCCTCTCTGGTGAATATCCCTGAGGAAGGACATTCTTTCTCAAGGACAGGGCACTCTTAAGTTATCCTGAGCTCACCGGCCTGTATATGTGCCCAAAGTTCCCACCACTCATCAGTGGTGAACTTGCAAGTGCTGCCCCTGGAGGAGGCAGACCCTGCCTTTGTAATGCTGTGTACTGTTCATACTCTGTATATTTACGGCGACTGCACATACAGCTTTAGAAGCTCTGAGCAGCTTTCTGTCAGCTTTGGGGGTCAGCAGAATGGAAAGTCTGACTCTAAACAGAGGTTGGCCCACTGATTAGTGGATACCATCATCTTGGTTTACTGGACACCAAGTGAGCTCTGCCTTTTAGGAGTGAGGGCTCACTCCACTCAGAGCATCTCCTCCTTCTGAGTCTCTGCACTGGTTGTGATTCCATCCCTTCTGAAGTAGGGCCAACCAGAGAGACTTTTCCATGTGTAGTATGGTTATATATAGTTTCCTTGTGTGCCCTGTCGGTGGGTCAGTTTGTGTACTTTTGTTACGGTCAAAGTTTTGTAATTATTTGTTGGTATTGTGTATACTGGCTTGGCTGGCCTGCCCCTAGACACCTGCAGCTTGTTGAGTAAGGATGCTCTGGGCTGAATATAAGGTGGGAGTTGTGTTGTGGCTATCCCTGTTCCAGCGCGTGTCTGCCACAGTCACTACTATGCTCTTTGAGCAGGACTCCCACTTGTTGAGAAGCTCCGGCTATCCAGCTATCGTTGATGAAGAGCGTTTACAATGAGCTTTGTGTGTGAATTGCTGATAATCATATCATAATCATCATATTCTGTGTTCATTTTTGTGCTTTCTTTGATGTTTCTGTTGATCTGTTTTTTTTTTGTTTTTTTTTGGATGCATATCAATTTATTTTTGCTTTAGATTAGTTGATTTAACTTTTTATTATATCTTTTGCTGGTTGATTAATGTGACTCGTGAGCTGTTTGGCCATTAATAAATGGTTAAATTGATCTTCTGCCTTGTGCATTCTTTTTATGTTGCTTAACCTTTTCCCGATCAAGCATTTTTGAAGTGTGGTTCATAACACTGTCTATATGTCACCTCCCTTCGTGCAGGATGTTGTCTCCATAGTGTCTTAGACAACCTTCTCCAGTGTAATTTAACTGGTCATGGCTGTAGCAACATTAGATATTTAAAAAGCTGGGGACTGTTCTTCGTAAGTCGCTTATTACATCTGAGATCAAATGACACATCCAAGATGATATCATCGTGCTAATGCTGATCCGACTAATTGGGTTCTTCGAACACAACTGTTGTGTATGATTCGTATTGCTGAATTGAGTTATCTGAGATAATTGCGCGTTCATGTGTTGTCTTAAAAGGGGATATGTATTGATACTCAAACCCATGATGAGCAGTGCAGCAATTGGCTGGTGGCAAGATGGCAATGTAATGACGTCATATAATTTAAAACGACACCTAACGAAAAACTTGACAAATTTCTGGACTTTTATAAGGAAACAGCCAAGCAAACAAAACCACATAAATTTTATAATAGATACATGAAACAGATAATAGATGCATGTTTTTATTTTATTACAATTGTTTTCATGATTCCCAATTATTTAGAATCGCAATTTATAATAGTTGTGCAGTCTTTACATTTTTATTTCAATGTAGAAATTATCTGTTAATTTCATTTTATATTTGGAAAGATTTGTTACGTGACAGCATTAATGAAAGTTTCTTAAGGGTCAATATCGTGTTATTTGCATCTCCTGCACTCCATCAAGCCACTCTTATAATAGCAGTCATCACTCAAAATAATGCACGACTCTATTATCTGTATAGCATGTGTGTAAGACTCTATCACAATTATGAAGTAATAATTTTATGACAAATAAATATTTCAGTGAGTAAAACTGGCTGTCTATATTAGGCTGTTATGGACCACACAGCATTTTTATATTATTTTTAAATATATTTTTTAATGATTATTATTTTAAATTATTGTCCCTGGATCAGTACGATACTCTTGTAATAAAGTAGCGGTGGTAGCAGACATATTTTGAGTATCACTTCTGGTTGAAAAGAAGCGATCTAATCCTGTTAACATGAAATAAGCCTGCTCCCGAGCAGGTTTAAGCTTACGGACCTGTTGCTATGACAGCAGCTCCGGGATGAGCTTCGAAGGACCAAATGATCCAAGATCATGCCAAATCGTCAACATTCAAATCCAGCTAACTGAGTTAGCGACGTACGAAGAACGGGCCCCTGAAGTGCTCTCTTTTGTTTTTGCGAAAAAGTCACAAACTCGGGAAAGGAGCTCCTGATGAGTACTGTTTTTTCTAACCCTATCTGGTTAAAAAAAAAAAAAACTGTCTGGCTCATGATGTCACAAGTCGGTCAGGCTCATCAATCAGCCACTCACAGCACACTCCCTCACCAGAATACTAATCACCAGCACCTGTTCACAATCATCCCATCAGCTCACTTCCACATAAAAGCACACACCTCAGTTACCCAAGTTGTCTGATTTTGTAGCTGCAAAGCGGAATCACTTCTGTTGCTTATCTACCTGCATTGACTCACTACTGACCTTGCTACTACATCTTATTGATCCACTCTCCAAGACTGTGTTTCTCCAGTGTCTCTCCATCATTCCTCCTGAGTGTCTTATCCCTTCTCCAAGCTCCTCCTCTCCAGCGTGGACCCTAAGGTGTGTGCAACGTATCTGCCATCCTGGTCACCCCACCGGTGGCTCTGGAAATTCCCAATACCTCATTCTGTCAGTCAAGCCTAACTCATTCTTACCTTCTGTCTCAGAGTCCGTGTGTTACACATGACAAGGCACTGGTTGTTACTTGGCATACAAGAACTTTCCAACAGCTGCATCTTTAACACTCATAACACATTTCAGTGGTTGCGGTGCTTTCCATAGGGATCTCACATGTCAGTATGTTGATTTTAAAGTTGAACCTGACTGACTGAAAGGCAATGTCTTGGTTATGTTTATAACCCTTTTTCCCTAAAGGGGGGGAATGCTCATGTTACGTCCCTTTTGCCACAACCCTGAATTACACTGCTGAATGACCATGACACAGTCTCGGCTCTTAAACACAAATATTCAATAGCCTTTTATTTTACTTCTCAGAGGTGACTTGGATTTTCAAAGGGACTCCTCATATGTGAGTATGTCAATTTAATATATCCATTCCCTCCATGAAAAAATAGGAAAAAGAAGGTGACTAACTTTTTAAATATATGAATAAGAGGGACACAACTTTCACCTATTTTGTAGAAAGGCCTCACTACGTGTGTTTAGACAAACTGGAAATTAACATTAAGCAGACAAAATAAATGTACAATAAATGTAAACCCACCTATCAAAAATATGGCCCTCGATGCTGACTGGCCATAAATTTGCTCCATAAACTTTGGCTTAAATGTGATCATTCCTATAAAACCACTGACTTGTACAAAAGCAGTGCATACAAGGATCAGGTAAATCGTGTTGCTGAAGAGTTTTTTCAGTGATGGCAGAAAATCTAGAATATAAAAATTAAAAGCTTTACATAAATTCAAGGGTCATGTATGCTCAATATCTCGACTTCATTTTATCAATAAACATTTAAAATGAAATATTTAATGAAAAGCACACCTTTAGCCAGAACTGCCATGGAAACAGGAGCTGGTTGGTTTGGAGCAGTACTGTGTTTGTTGTTATCAGGAATGAAACGGTCCTGCTCGCCCTCTAGAATATTAGATTTTTTGTCAGTTTCAGTCTCACCCTGCTTTGGAAGTGACTTGGGAAAGAACCAAAAGGGAATTCCAGCCAGTAGCATCACTCCACCAGTAAACAAAAAGCCCAGCCACCAGGCACCAACCCAACGCGTGTCTTTGTGGTTGATGGTGATGGTATCTTCAAAAAAAAAAAAAAAAAACATGCATTTTGTTCATTAATCAGTGAAAATAAGTTATCATTTAAAAACCTAACAAGCAATAAGACCCTTAATGTCAAAGGGTAACTGGGTCAGCCAATCAGTTATATAGACTATGATAATTAGTATTCAAGTCATTTGTTAATAATGATGATCTACCCTGACTTAAGGTTATGATGTGTAACTGCAGAGTTATGACTTGGAATCCTCTTTGGAAAACGGGGTGCATTTTCAAAGTTACATTTTTTTTTACCTATTTAGTCAAAGTGAATGGAGCCAATCAATCAGACTAAAAGACAAACATCCATTTTTTACATAGTTCGCATGCAATAAGTAACTAAGTAAAACTGAAGGTGCAAAGGCTACATTGTATGTATCAAACACCTTTAAGAAATGTTTCTGGGAATTTTTTTAGGAATGTGCAAAATATCATAATTTCAAGGTTTTTTTTTTTTTTTTTTTCTCACATATTTTATAACCAGAGTTAATCTTAGATCACCTTTTTGGCCTAAGAATAATCATATGTTAGATCAGTGTAGGGCAACAGCCATTAGAAGTTCAACAAAAATAAGTTTGCAATATACACTGGTTGAAGAGGTCATTACCTAAGTCCACTGCTCCTATGTCCACATAGAGCTTGGCACAGAAAGATCCTAACATGAATCCAAACATGGGCCCTAGTATTCCCAAAGTCTGTATGAGAGCTGAAATCAATGCAAAAATGCTGATTCATCATCTTATTCAAGAGAAAAGTAGGAGGGTGAGGTCAAGAACATGCCCAAGTCATATTTCACACCAAAATCAAAAGTCAGAAATGAAGTTAGGCATAATAATTCTCACATTTTTTTTTGTATTTCATTATGTTCATGACAATTAAGCCCTACCACCTCCTACACACATCGTCATTCTTAATTCTTATTAACATGCTGAAAAATTATAACCATATACCCCCCCCCCCAAAAAAAAGAAAATAAATAAATACTTACATCGAAAATTATTGCTGTTAGCATAATGTACAAAAATGTGTTACTGAAATAATGTATATAAATAAAATTGCACAATAATAAATTAATTGTACATGCTATCACTATACTTTTTTTTTATAGTGACAAACTGACAATGGTTTATTGTTTGTCTAGTCATATTGTATCAAATGTTTAATTACCCTAAAAAAGGGGGGCTTCATTTTCTACAAAAACTAATTCTCAATTTATTATTTGATTATTTTTGATTGAAGTGTGTATAAAGTATATAAAAAAATAAAATATATACACATGAAATGAAGTTTATTTAAATATATTTAAATATTCTTTTGTACAACATTCAAAATGTATAAACTGTAAATGTAATATTGAATAACACACTACTTTTATAATTATAATTAAAGGGCTTTTCTAAAGAGAATGTGCATCAAAGCATGACAAAAGATTATTAAAACAATGTTTTAAAATGTACTTTAGATTTAAAGTATTTTTATGAGTGTACTTCAGTATGTTAAGAAGCAGTTATGAAAGTGTCATTTATTTTTAGTAAATATAAATAGCTCTTTAATTTTTAAAAATATAATATCTGCAAATACATATAGTGAAACTGGTTCATTTTGACATCTAATGTTGTTGCAACGTAACTATCATGATGTTAACAAGGCTTCAATGTATGCTAAAATTGATAATATAATGATTGAAACTGGTAATCAATCATACCCATGTAAAGAGCAGTGTTTTCCTCCCTCGAAAAATCATCCAGATAAGACAACCCCAAAGGCATGACAGGTGTCTCTCCTACTCCACGAAGCATGTTCCCGAGAAAGACATAGATCCATAAGGTGGAGCTGGCTGCTCTCTCACACTCTTCAAAAACAAAAGCACCAAAAGTAAAAACTACACACACTCCAATATCAGCATCTTAATGAAAGATCCGAGTCTATTTTTGTAGATTCCAAGTGAAACAATCAAATATATTAAGCTTCCCAAAGTTCAAATTTCCGAAATAAGAAACTGGATAAGCAAACTAGAGTGACAGATCAGTGTTGCAGGGGATTGTGGGTAGCATAATCATATTACAAGCCAAATATTACAAATTACTCCACAACTCAACTTATTAGTAATAATATATATTTATTTTTAATTATGTTTTTTGAAGAAACTTAATTGAGAGGCTATTGATGCTATCTAGAATCCTGTGATTGCCATCAGTTTATTATGCAATAATAATAAAAATAATTACACAATAAATAAAAAGGGTTGCAGTATCATTTAGGTTAATGTATTATCTGAGGTCTGTTTCAGGGTCAGGGCTGAACAACTTACCTGCTTGAATTTCCACTGTTGGAATTTCATTATCATTTGCAAGACTCCCATTGGTTAAACATGGTAGAATACTCTCTGTACCATTAGCAGCAGTTGAATGTGAAATTGTTGTCTCATATTTGTACCTTGGAAAACAAATACACATTTGACACATTATTTGTCTTATAATTTGAATTTAGAAACATATATTTGTAGACACAAACATGATGACTAAAGTGGTTTATAGAGCAGTTGACTAGTGTTAAAAAAAAATTAAATACAAATACCTGAATAATAAAATAAAAATACTTGAATAGGCAAATGTAATTTTTTGTATTTTTTTTTTTAATCTGCATAAACTTACAGTCCTTGGAAAAAATGTGGTGCTGCAGTTATGAACGATCCCATGGCCATGATTAAACATCCAGCTCCTATGAGTCGTGGTCTATGAAGCTTAGCGCCGAAGTAACTTACAAAAGCTATTACAAGCAGATTACCTGAAAAGAACAAAATTTGGTTTTCTATTAAAATCATAGATTTTGACAAGGAGATGATTTCATATGAATTTGTAAAATGTGATTCAGATGGAAAAAGCAATATTTTTAGAAGAAACAAAACTGCTACATTTAGGCCCAAAATGTGTAATTTTTATGCTTACCAATTTCAAAACTTCCATCAATGAATCCAATCAGCGAGCTAGGAATGTCAAAACGTCTCTCAATCTGTGTGACAGAGCTCTTCATGTAGCTGCCCTGAAATGCTTTGGCAAAGAACACAAAACACATGGCAGCCAAAAACATCTGAAGAAGACACATACATACACACAGACACACACACAAACAAACACACGGTTAACAATTCATGTAACTAAAACCCAGTATGAGTTTATACACTAACAAACAATAATTTTTATTTTTCAGAAGAAATGCAAAGTCGCTAATCATGATGCTAAGATATTGTGGTTTGTCCCTAACATTTTGCTAGGTTGTTTTTAGGGAAGTCCATAATTTTATATATGCTGTTTTGAGACATACCATATTAAATACATTGTATGGTATTTCAACCCAATCTCATAAGTGAATCATGAGCAGATCATACGAAAACAAACAAATGAGACTCAAATGCATACTAATGTATGTCTAGTTTATTGTTCTTAGATAGTTTAAAAGGGATTGAGTTGGTTTAGGTTGGTCTTTCCAGGCTGATCTTCAGCTGACCACCTGAAAAATGCCCCCTAAAACAAGCCAACCACACCTGAATCAAAAGTTTCAAAAGTTTATTTTGTAAATAATTTTGTGGAACCGATGGCAAACATTCACAGGTTGACCATTAAAAATCACTTTTGAAAATGACCAAAAAAAATATATAATTTTATAACAGTTGTGTTCTTGTAATTGTTATATTCATAAGTGTAAATATAATTGAAAGCCGCACTTATTCAACACTAAACAAGACAGATGTATTTAGCAGTGACACGTTGCACATATGAGTGACTCACATTTTGATGATAAGTAAAACCATTTTCTCAGTATTTGTACCATCATCAGATTGCCATTGTATGTTCGTTACATGAGTTAACTATTAAAAAGTTGTAGTTCGGGTCAGAAACCATGCCACTGATTAGTCCACAAAATTTGTGTGTGTGTATGTGTATGTATACACACATACTGTACATATGTTTTTGACCTCATATATATCAGACTCTGAAGCCTCATTTAATGCACATATTAGGCAACAATATCAAATCAAGTTGCAAATGAATGATGCTGAAGTTATTTCACGAGTTCACACTTACGAAAGTGAAAAAGTGAAAGTGAAAGTGAAGTGACATTCAGCCAAGTATGGTGACCCATACTCAGAATTTGTGCTCTGCATTTAACCCATCCGAAATGCACACACACAGAGCAGTGAACACACACACACACTGTGAGCACACACCCGGAGCAGTGGGCAGCCATTTATGCTGCGGATTTATGCTTACATATAATTAGCTGAAGTATTATAGTGCATATTTGGCGTGCTGTCCGGGGAAGGGTCTCCGAGCTCGGGAATGGCCCAAACCTAGAGTACCCCCCCCCCCCCCACGTATATGTAAAAGTGTAAAATGAACTCTAGTGGTGCAGATGGGGATGGAGGGTGGATGCTGACAAACCATCAATGGAGACAGGTAGGCTAATTCAGCTGTATTTATACCCTAAGGTTGATTATATTAAGTGGCTCCACCTGTGTTAATTAGGCTAAGTATCTGACGTGCTCCTCCCGAACCTTGTTATGAAACTGCATTTCACGAGTTCACACTTACATATAATTAGCTGAAGTATTATAGTGCATATTTGGCGTGCTGTCCGGGGAAGGGTCTCCGAGCTCGGGAATGGCCCGAACCTAGAGTACCCCCCAAAAGCAATAGCGGAAAGGACAGCCGCCAGACTAAGGACCCCCCACAATAGCTTTGACATCTGGCGGGGACTGATATTTAAAAAAGCAGGTTGGAAGGGCCTATATGTACTCCAGTGATTGCAACTTTACCTATTGGAGAAATGGGCCCCACCGGCTGCTTGTGTCGGACTATGTGATTTAGGGCGCCCGGTCGGGGGGGTTCAAGCCGTTGCACAACCGGAGCACCTCACTGCATTGGAACGGATGAGCCCCACCGGCCAATAGCGGAGGAGTGACGTGATTGGATTGCCCGACCAGGAGGGCCCGAGTTGTCTCGACCGGAATAGGTCACGGTGTTGGCGTACGGGCCCTACTGGCTAATGAGCCCCTGCTAGTCAGTGGGCAACCAGGGCAGATACCTAACCGAGAGGACCCATGAAGCCTCCGACTGGAGATCAAGACTCAGGACGACGGACGTGTAAGTCCTCTCGGTTTGAGCAGATAAACAGCTTTGGGCTGCCGACAAAGAGGACTCTTGCAACACCGAACGGGAGATCAATACTCACGGCATCGGATGGATAAGACCTGTTTGTGGGCAACAAGAAAAGAAAACCCAACCGGGAGCACTCTCGCCTACATCTGACACGAGCACAATACTCAACGGCGTCAGACGGGTAAGCCTCGCCGGCCGGGGAGCGGGAAAAGGAAAACCCGACTGCGTGGGCTCTCACAGCATCCGATGGGAGATCAGGACTCAGAACATCGAACGGGTAAGCCTCACCAGACGGGGGGGAAAAGATTTGGACAGAGTTTGGCGGTAAGTGGAGACTCTTATCGTCGTATGCGAGCACCGCCACCCGTCAAACAGGAACGAAAGTTTAGGTGACCGTGAGACTCTCGCCGACGTCCGATGGGAGCTCAATACTCAAGGCACCGAACGGATAAGTCTCGCCAACTGTAGAAAGGAAAAGGTAAGGTTGTCTAGCTGGGAGGCTCTCACCGACGTCCGATGGGAGCTCAATACTCAAGGCATCGAACGGATAAGCCTCTCCGGACGTAAGACGGAAAGGTAAAGTTGTGTTGCCAGGAGGCTCTTGCCGGCGTCCGATGGAAGCTCAATACTCAAGGCATCGAACGGATAAGCCTCGCTGACTGTAGGAGGAAAAGGTAAGGGTGTGTGGCCTGGAGGCTCACGCAAGCATCCCGAGGGAGCTTAATACTGACGCCGTTGGATGGGTAAGCCTTTTAGACCAAAGGATGAAAAAAGTTGTCTGGCCGGGAGACTTCGCAACCATCTGACGGGAGCTCAATACTCACGGTGTCGAATGGGTAAGCCTCGCCGACCGTAGAAAGGAAAAGTAATGTGGTCTAAGCGGGAGGCTCTCACCGACGTCTGATGGGAGGTAATTACTCGCAGCATCAGACGGGAAAGCCTCTCCGAACGTAAGACAGAAAGGTAAAGTTGTATGGCCAGTATTGGGCCAGACAGTGAAGGAGGGTTTTTTTTTTTTTTAAACACGGAAAAGGCAAAGTTTGGATCAAGCCGGAAGCACTCTTGCAGTGCCTGACAGGGTTCAATACTAAGAACAATTTGGTTGTCTAAAGGGTAGATGCTATGACGATTACTGCATAATTGTTTAACGAATCCAATGAGCTGCTTCCGATATAAAGTCAGAAAATCTTGGTGCAGACACTGTATTTGAAAATTGAAGTGTACAAAAAATAAATAGAATTTCCTGTGCCAGTGTACCTCAGATGAGTGCCATTAATCAGCGCTATGGCCATTGTCAATCGTCATCTTGTCAGTCCGTGAGATTGACGATACGTATACGTATGTAATCGTGCTTGGGTAGAGGAAGACCGAGACTCTGTTCTTGTCATGGCATGACTTTTTGCTGTTTTAAACAATGCGGGTGAAAGAAAGAGAGCCTATGGAATCACCGATAGTCTAAAAGAATATACTTTCAGATGCACTGATAAACTGATGTTAAATATGAATTTATTATATTTAAAACAGCTAGTTCATGTAATCGGGTACTACGGTCATCTCGCTTGTCTTGTGAAAAATTTGCTGCATCTGCACACGGAAGTTATCTATCTAAATGATCTGGAAATCTGTCAATGGTAAAACAATAGAGGATTTCATTTAAAGTTCAACAATTAAACCCTAATATGGACGTAAACGAACATGTTAAATATAGTATTCAAAACCGGTAAATATATTTGGAGTAAGGTTTAGTTGAAACTGATGCATTGGTCGTACGCGGTCCGGACCATGCGCCTCATGATGAGACAGACACAATGCCACGGAAACAAAAGAATGAGATGCATTCTAACATAACGGAGGCATTAAACTTAGTTACTGAGGCTTGTGTAAAATATTGCGCATACCAGATTACTTGTTACAGTGCAATGAAATACCTTGTATCTGCAGACGATGTACGTCTGTTTGTGGATTGAGACTTCTTCATCGCCTACAGGCTCGAATCATCCTTGCAAGCACGGGCAAGCGTGAAATGAAATAACGGAGCAGTTTGGTAGCTGAATTGTAGTGGCCGCCTAATAATGATAATAAAATACAATAATAGGAGAATGAGTCTAATATCGTCTTGACTATAATTGGTACGTAATACTATCACCACCACCTAGGATGAATAGGCATAACTTGGAAGCGGAGGTGATGTCGACTTTTGCCAGAAGAGAACCAACGACCCATTGAATGATGAAAAAGGTTTTGCGGAGATACAGAAAAGGCTCCTGCGGGAGCAGACACTGCTGCGGCAGTGGGGAGATACAGAAAAGGCTCCTGCGGGAGCAGACACTGCTGCGGCAGTGGGGAGATACAGAAAAGGCTCCTGCAGGAGCAGACACTGCTGCGGCAGTGAGGAGATACGGAAAACAGATAAGTAAAGGGGAGCATGAGAAGAAGAGGAGAGATAGCA
Organism: Carassius auratus; assembly: GCF_003368295.1. Lineage (NCBI taxonomy): Eukaryota > Metazoa > Chordata > Actinopteri > Cypriniformes > Cyprinidae > Carassius > Carassius auratus. The sequence continues at coordinate 22,039,049 of NC_039271.1, read as the reverse complement.
GTTTTGGCCGCCTGCGGAGCTTGCTTTGACTGCTGTAGTTGTTGAAAGTGAAAAAAAAAAAAATGAAAGTGACATGACATTCAGCCAAGTATGGTGACCCATACTCCTAATTCGTGCTCCGCATTTAACCCATCCAAGTGCACACATACGGCAGTGAACACACACACACACGCCATGAACACACCCCCGGAGCAGTGGGCAACCATTTATGCTGCAGCGCCCGGGGAGCAGTTGGGGGTTCGGTGCCTTGCTCAAGGACACCACGGTCATGGTATTGCCAGCCCGAGATTCGAACCCACAACCCTAGGGTTAGGGGTCAAACTCTCTAACCACTAGGCCCATCTTCCCCCTCCTTGGCTGTGGGAAGAGTAGACCGGTTAGTAACATTTGATGGGGCAACCTAAAAAATTAATGCATAGTCTACTGTGTTGCCAGCTTAGTGATTGGTTGCCTAATTTGACAATTCCTTAAGCCTTTGTCCACATTAGTACGTTCCTGTTGGAAAAGCATCATTCCTCTTGTTTTGGCCTTCCAGCCTTTTTAAGCAGTCTCCAAAACTGATAAATTTGAAACACTGGTTTCACATGGTAGTATAGACTTTAGAAACAGAGGCTTCTGAAAACAATGAACATCATTTAGTCTTGTAAAACATACCAATAGACATGATTATGGCAATGACATTAATTGCAGTTATGTGCTATTTACTTCCAAGCAGTTTCTAAAGATATTTACTTGCATGCTTTTCAATATTATAGACCTAGAAAGACAACAGAATTTTTTACTCACACTTGCTGTCCTGCGGCAAAACGAGGGTAGTGGTGTATTAGATAAATTCTAAGTGATCACGCCAGTAAATGGTGAAATATAACCCTAAATAAATTGATCCTGCCAGACTAATTGCATGAAACTTATGTCTGTGTGAGGTTTAGACATGCACGCTAAGGCAGATAATATCTTTGGACATTTCAGTGTGGATGACGACTATGGGAAAAAAGCCTTGGCTTCTTGGTAAAAATTGGCATCGTCATCCAACAGAACTATGTCATAACCTCATTTAAACAAACTTTAAGCCACCTTCCATGGCACATGACATTTGGACATGATTGTCATATTTCTCCCTCTAGGCAGTCGTGCAGAACTTTCAAACTGGTCGTGCAGCAACTGTTACCTTGGCATGTTCACCATGGTAAAATTAATGATTTTAATGAATATAATGTATGAATACATCGTCACAAATCAGATGACCCCCAAATAAAACCGTAGGTTTTATGGGGCTAATCAAATAAATAATGGTTTAATAATTATTTCTTCCATAATTATTATAAACCACCATTTTACATAAATTGTGTTGGAAGAATAATGTTAAAGTTAACGAAATATTGGTAATTCTGACCTCGCAGTGCTGCAACAACGCGTCGACGTCATCGATTACGTCGACGTGCGTGAAATCCGTCGACGCGTCACGTGGTTTGTTTACATCTCGCTTAACGGCATACTGGGAATGAAGAAAGTTGCAGTCTTTCACGAAAACAGAGACCACTGTATGGGAATACTTTAAAAAGAGGACAAATAAAATGGCCCTTTGTTCACCTTGCAAAACCGATATGGTGTACCACGGCAGCACAACTGCGATGCGCGAGCACCTCAGAGGAAAACATCTTGGCGCTCTCCGGTTACGATTTAACTGGTTACCGTGTGATCTGGTGACCAACTTCCTGGTTCAGGTCTGATATTCTTGCCTGGAAAAAAAGAGTGCGTCGCAACGCACACCGCGCCGCTTCCATTATGAGCGCGCTAATCGCGCGCCTACATTGGAAATGACGTGATAAGTGAACAGCCCCTTAAAAGACGGCGCGCTGCGAGACAACAGTCACAAACCACCGAGCTACCCCGAATCAGCTCCAGATCTCTGGAAACCAAGCTAAACTATAGCAGAACCTGGACTACATTTTATGGTTTGTGATGCTAAAGAACATTTCATGACTACTGTCAATTTATGGCTACTGTGGTTTAATAAAAATTAATATTTACCGTAGTAAAATCATTTTCTTTGCCTCTTTATTATTTTATACTGTAAAAACTTCAACCACGTTTGAAAATGAATAAAGGTTGAAATATTATATTAGAAGTTGTATATATTTTTGTAAAGTTCTCCAAAGTATTCGATGACCAATTAAAAAAAAGAACATTAGATTAATAATTTATTGTAATAAAAATAATTGTTAGATTAGTTGACAGAAAAATAATCGTTATTTGCAGTTCTACCTTGCACCGATAGATTTGATTAGAAAACATCACATCCGGTTGGGCGTTCGCATACGGTCTAGTCGCAGAGATAAAATATTTGAATTGGATCTGAAATTTCCGTATACGTATGTGATCAGAACTCCACGCAGCTGCCGCACTACTTTCTAACTGCGAACCTGTATTTAGTGTCTTCACCTGAAAATGTATTGATTACGCCGCTAGAGGAGGCAGCCTCAAACTGCGTCTCGGTCGGAAAAGCCGCTGCGACAGGCTGAGCCGCGGTGGGTAAGAACTGAAGTGTGATTCCAGCACTCGAGGAGAGCCCGGTCTTGATCGGATCAATGGTGGTGTTAAGCGAGGCAAGATCGAGCTTTGCATGGTCTATTGGCCAAGACGTGTGGCAAAGAGCAGCTGTCGCGATGACGTTGATGGTGCTCAGCGGCCGTGTTTAATGATCATGGGTATCAGCAAAAGTAGCAGATCTGAAAAATTCCCGGTACGGATCTCCTTGGTGGAAGAAAAATTGGGTCTGTGATAAGATGACAGACAGAGCGAACCGGGATGCTGACAAACCATCAATGGAGACAGGTAGCCTAATTCAGCTGTATTTATACCCTAAGGTTGATTATATTAAGTGGCTCCACCTGTGTTAATTAGGCTAAGTATCTGACGTGCTCCTCCCGAACCTTGTTATGAAACTGCATTTATGGTGGATGTATGAAGGTAGTTCAAAGCTCTATAGGTAATTCAAGTTCAAACGGAGTGTCGAGAATACGAAAGGGTAGTAAATGGTAATAACTATGAACATGGTCCACTAATGTTTGACAACCAGAAAGTTAAATATGAATATTTATAGTTTCATGTCTTCGATTACAATGGGTCAATGTAAACAAGAAACTGAAAAGCAAGAAGAAGAAGAGTCAAAATTACCTTTAATTTGGAGCAGCATGGCTCTCGTGCCGTCTTTTCCACACTCATAATGCCCTGAATCAAAGGATATGAATGACAGATAACAAAACAGTGCAGAGCATGTCAACACCAGGATCATTATGAACAGCATCACACAATTGTCGTGCAAACAGCATTTTTTCCAGGGTCCATTGTTCATGGGAGTAAGAAAACATAACCTGGGGGGAAAGACCCCTGAGGGTGGAGCTGAGAGTGGATTCAGAAATTGCACCACATTTCCTGCAAGAGGAAGGGTGTTTGACAAAAAAAAAAAATCTATTTTTTTTTCTAGATTCATGGACAGCAGGGAAAACTTTGTTTATGCTGGTTTGATGCTGAAGACAATGAAACATGATTTATTTATTTTTTTTAAGAAAGTAAGAAAAAAGAAAGAGAGGGGAAAAAGACTATGAATTTTTTGATAATATTGGCAAAAGAAAATGTGTTTATTTAGGCTAAAAGAGACAAGGGCTAGTTGTCACGAGTTGTTACAAAAAGTTTTGAACACAATAATGCAATGCACTGATATGCAGTTAGGCAAATATCAACAATATCATGTGTAGGGACTCCTAAAAATACGTTGTGTTAAAATGTATTTGATATTATTTTAATTTTTCTTTATTTTGAAATATGATGCAACAACTACGTTTTGCTTGTATTCAATGAGAAAGTGTGTTCAATACAGGTGTACTATTGCAAGCCAATGACTGTTGAGCTTGAGGTTGCGTCATAACGTGAGTCACGTAATGAGGAAGGAGAAGAATCACACATGTTAAGAGAGTGTGCTGCCAGAAAGGTCTACTGTTCCGATGAAAAGTGCGTCATCCTTTTGGAGACTAGTATATTCTTTGTAATATAAGCCCAAAGTGTAAAGTGACGACGCTTGTTTTATTTTCTGTTCGTATTTTACGTGCATCTTTGTTTTGTTGTTTTCCGTGATCCTGCGAGTCATCACTTAGTAAGCCGTTTGTAATGATGGCTTAGCGGTTATAGAGACAATTGACTTTATGAACAAAACGGTGTTTATGAAGTTATTAGTCATTTGCGGTGGACGTTGGAATGACGTGTGAAATTGGACAGATCGCGTGTTTCATCGCTGGACTTGGATCGACTGGATTCGTCTCATGTTCAAGACTGATCGCGAAGGGATGCTGAGTGTTCGTGTCGTGAGAAGCCTAATATTGTTTCACTGTCATCGGATGAACGTAAGTGTCTTCGGGGTTTTCGTGGGAATACTTTGAATTCATCATCTGATTAATGTGCACCAACGAACTGGGCCCCAACTATAATGATCGATCATACGTTTGAACTGTTGACTGACTCAAGTGCTTCATAACTGTTTGACTGACTCCCGTACATTTGAATTGATTGAAAGATATGTAACTAATGTGCATATATTACTGAAAAACAGTTTATGGTGTGAACTGCAAGTTATCTCAAGTGTTTAATTGAACTTGAAAGACCTATTTTGTTTTATTTTATTTTTTTGCATTATTTGGTTTTGGAGGAAACTGAGTGTTTGCTAGGATTCTGAATTGAAATTTTATGTATCTTGATTGAGTTCTAGTATTCTAAGAAGGAAAGTATAAGAAGTGTGAAATAACAAGAACCATACTGAGACTCCAAAAGAGGTTTATATTTTTTTTTATTATTTAAAAAGAAAAGAAGCAACTTGCATATACCATCAGGAAGAATTGTTTATCTTCTTTAAAAACAAAGGAGTTGTTACCTTAATGTACAAATAAATTTTGTTATTTTTTTCCCTTTAACAATTGTCCTTTGGGTTTTCATTGGGACTGGAAAGTTAATTAATTTATTAAGTCACTGAATCCTTGGCAGATGTAAATAAGAATTGTTAAATTGATCTTTAGTGAAGAAATTGAGTAAAAATGGTACAGGAGGAAAATTCATTTTACAATTGTTTTTTTTGTAATTACAAAGAGGAACTACCGGCCTAATTCACCATCCAACTGCCGGGAATCCAGGATTCTTGTTTAAGTAAATAATTAAATTAACCCCCAGGGTTAAGGAAAGGGTTACATTTTGGAGGCACCGCTGGGATTGTTTTTTTTCTCTTTTCTCCTGTTTACCAACATTTTTCTTTATCTTTTCCATTATAATTCAGTATAGCAGTGACCGTAGATTTGAAACACTGTTTATTTCACCTCAGTGCTAGTTCCTTGCCTTGACTTTTGAAATTATGAATCTGGCAAAGACTGTTGAGTGGAGCAGAGAAGAGAATGCAAATCTCTCACGTGCCATTGTATTGAGCAATGTTCCTTTAGGCACAAGTGATGACACTATTCAAAAGGTGTTAAACACAGTAAAAGTTTTTGGTCGCACTAGAATACGTGGTCGCCGTGGTGATGTAACTGGCAGATGGTTGTTTATTTTAGTGGAGGCCAGTGCCGATCTAGAACCTGATGTTATACCTCCTGAGATAGGTATAGAAAATGAAGCTGGACCCTGGAGTGTCAACTTAGTGGGCAGTCTAGTAGCTAGTGGTCCTGCCTCTGAAGGTGATACTTTTCAGCTCAAGCTGCAAGCATTGTTGCAGCAGGAGGGTAAATCTATGGATGAAGTGAAGGCCCTGATTGTGGAAAAGCAGTCTCCCAAATCAGATATCAGTGTTGACCTTGTTGATGCCATAGGTAAATTGGTAGATCGGTGCAACCAAGTTTCCAGTGATGGTCCTGCCTACAGAAAGCTGAGGTTGTTTTCAGGGCTGAAACCTGTCCCTCCAGGTGAAGAAGAGTATGAAATCTGGATGGAGCAGGCCGCTCAAATGATAAGTGAATGGCAGTGCACCGAAGCTGCAAAGAAACAACGCATCGTTGAGAGTTTACGAGGTCCTGCTGCTGATATTGTCAGGTTTTTAAAAGTGAGTAATCCTTCTGCAAATGCAAATGAGTACTTAGCTGCCCTTGAGACTGCTTATGGAACTACTGAGAGTGGGCCTGACCTTATGGCTAGATTTCGTCACACCTACCAGGAAAATGGAGAGAAACTTTCAGCTTTCTTGTATCGCCTAGATAAACTTCTCCACAGAGCCTTGTTGAAAGGTGGGATTGATGCTGGTGGCATAAATAGAGCCAGAATGGAGCAGTTAATTAAAGGAGCCCTTACCAATGATATGGTTGCCTTGCGAATCAGAATGACTCACACTTTACAGAGTCCTCCTTCTTTTTCACAGTTGATGAAAGAAATACGTGAAGAAGAACACTGGGTAGCTGCAAGGGAAAATGTTAAAGCATCTGTGGCCACTGTCGTCTCTCCCCAGGTATATGCGTCATCTGAATTACAAAACCTGAAGAAGGAGGTTAAAGAGCTATCTACACAGGTGAGTCAACTGTTGAAGGTGGCGACTGTGCCTTGTGGTTCTGATCCTGCTCCTCAGAAAACATCCATCAAAAACTCTGAGACTGTGCACCGAGACAACTCTCAAAACGCTAAACCCATTCCGCAACCAGTGCCTGTGATCTTTTGCTACAAATGTGGTGAAGACGGACATAAGAAGTGGGAGTGCAAGGCACCTGAGGACCTCAGAAAAGTGAATCAGAAGCTGATGAAGATGCAGCGCCTGCAGGCAAACTGGGCAGGAGCTCAGTGAAGGAACGACACGGGGCTCCTGAGACAACACGTTCCACTTGTGGTTCATCCATGCTTGATGCCGGTAAGCCAAAATTGCCTGAGGGATTAGTAGGACCTGTCTCAGAAGTGCCTGTCCAGATAGAAGGTATCTACGCAAAAGCTCTTCTTGACAGTGGTTCGCAGGTTACTCTCTTATACCGTAGCTTTTATGAAACATATCTGAAACATTTGGAACTTCAGCCTGTGGAAAACCTTGAGATTTGGGGTCTAAGCTCACATAAATACCCCTATGATGGATATTTGCCCCTTAGACTTGAGTTCACAGAAAGTGTAGCTGGAGTGCATCAAGTGATTGACACGCTTGCCATTGTATGCCCCGACCCTGTGAAACGGGAGGGAATAGCTATTTTACTTGGGACTAACACTAGCTTAGTGAAGAAACTGTTTGAGTCTTGTCGTGAACAAGCTGGTGAAAAATTCTTGAATGTGCTAACCATACATCCTGTAATCAGAGAGGCGTACGAGACTATGCAACCAACAAATGTTTCACATGATGACCCAGATAAGCATGGAACAGTTTGGTTTATGAAGCATAACCCTGTTGTTCTGACACCAAATCAAATTCTGCAACTTCCTGGTCTGCTTAAGTTTCCTGGTCAAATGACTGAATCTTTAGTGCTAGTTGACAGAGCAGCAGTTGGTGACATAAGTTCTGATGACTTAGAGGTGAGGCCTGAACTTCATTCAGCATCTGTTGTATCTAGTCGCAGAGTCACAGTGACCGTTAGGAACATGTCTTCAAAAGAAGTATGGGTGAAACGAGGAACTCCTCTAGCTCATGTTTTTCCAGTATCCTTAGTGCCTCAACTTACTGCTAAACAGCCGCCAGAACAAAATACTTTGACACCTGCATCTTTTGATTTTGGAGATTATCCAATGCCAGAGGAAGCAAAACAAAGATTGTGTGAGAAAATGATGCAGAGAAAGGAAGTGTTTTCACTACATGAGTGGGATGTATGATGTTCAAAAAGCACCACTCATGAGATAAGGTTGAATGATTCACGCCCTTTTAGAGAAAGATCTCGCCGTCTTGCCCCCGCCGACTTCGAAGATGTGCGACTGCATCTACAAGATCTGCAGAATAGTGGCATTATATCCGAGTCCCGTAGCCCCTATGCTTCGCCCATTGTTGTGGTGCGCAAAAAGTCAGGGAAGGTTAGAATGTGTGTGGACTATCGGACTCTCAACCAACGGACTATACCAAACCAGTATACTGTGCCCCGTATTGAGGATGCTCTCCATAGTCTTTCTGGAAGTAGATGGTTCACTGTTCTCGATTTAAGGAGTGGGTACTACCAAATACCCATGAGTGACGCCGACAGGGAGAAGACAGCGTTCATCTGCCCATTGGGGTTTTATGAATTTGAGCGTATGCCCCAAGGTATCTGTGGAGCACCGGCCACTTTCCAAAGAGTCATGGAACGCACTGTAGGGGATATGAACTTTTTGGAAGTGCTAGTGTACTTGGATGATTTAATCATATTTGGACGAACTCTTGAAGAGCATGAAGAGCGCCTTTTGAAAGTCCTTGATAGGTTGAGAGATGAGGGATTAAAGATTTCCCTTGACAAGTGTCAATTTGGCAGGACTTCTGTAAACTACGTAGGGCATATTGTGTCTCAAGATGGAATATCCACTGATCCTTCCAAGATCGAGGCTGTTGTATCCTGGCCTCAGCCCCAGACAGTGACAGAGCTCAGATCTTTTCTAGGGTTTTGTGGATATTACCGGCGTTTCGTGAGGGATTTCTCAAAGTTGTGCCGACCGTTAAATGAACTTCTGAAGGGGTATCCATCTTCTGCAAAGAAGAGAAACAAAAATTCACCTGTGAGTAACACCAAACCCTGCTTTAAACCTTCTGAACCATTTGGATCTCGATGGACGGCTCAGTGTGATACAGCCTTCCAAACCCTGAAGAATTGTTTGACTCAAGCTCCAGTGTTAGCCTTTGCGGATGCACAAAAGCCATATGTTTTGCATGTGGACGCAAGCATGGATGGACTTGGAGGAGTTTTGTATCAAAAACATGAGGAAGGATTACAACCAGTTGCTTTCATCAGTCGCAGCCTTTCCCCTTCGGAGAGAAATTATCCAGCCCATAAACTGGAATTTTTAGCTCTGAAGTGGGCTGTTGTGGATCGACTGCATGACTATCTTTACGGTGTTGCGTTTGAGGTTAGAACTGACAATAATCCTCTTACTTATATATTGAAGTCAGCAAAACTTGATGCAACGGGTCATCGTTGGCTGTCTGCATCGACCACTTACAGTTTCAGCTTGAAATATAGACCTGGCCGCCGGAATGTCGATGCAGATGCGTTATCTAGGCGTCCACATACTCACCCAAGTGATGATGATGAGTGGCAGGAAATTCCAGCTGCAGGTGTGAGGGCTCTTTGTCAGGCTTTGTCTGTAGAGAGGAGAACAGAGAATGTCTCTTACCAATGTGTAGTGCAACAGGCAGGGGCACATATGTCTGCTGTTCCGAAAGCTTACTCTTGTGCTGTTGATGTAGCTGCAGATCACTTACCCGTGCTTAGTCCAGGTGAGCTTCAAACAGCACAGAAAAATGATTTGTTCCTTGGAGAAGTGTGGAGGGCAGTTTGTGATAAGAAACACCCTAGTAACATCCAGAGCAGCCACCCTAAGATGAAGATCTTGAAGCGAGAGTGGGAAAAATTGTCTGTATATAATGGATTGCTTTACAGAACAGTTCGTCAGAGTAATAACCGGGTGAAACGACAGCTTGTACTGCCAAAACAATTCCACAAAAGAGTGTTAAAATCTCTGCATGACGAGATTGGACATTTAGGCTTTGATAAGTCCTATGGCCTAGTTCGTGACCGATTTTACTGGCCACACATGAAGCGTGATGTAGAGGCTTACTGTAAGACATGCGAGCGCTGCATTAAAAGGAAGACGTTACCTCAAAGAGCTGCTCCATTGTCTCATATGCAGAGTTCAGGACCCATGGACCTCGTATGTATTGATTTTCTTTCCATCGAAGCCGATTCCCGGAATGTTTGCAATGTTTTGGTTGTAACTGACCATTACACACGTTACGCTCAAGCTTTTCCCACGAGGGATCAAAAAGCTTCTACAGTGGCAAAGACATTGTGGGAAAAGTATTTCATACATTACGGTCTTCCTACTCGAATACACTCAGATCAAGGCAGGGATTTTGAGAGCCAGTTGGTGACTGACATGCTGACTATGCTAGGGGTAAAGAAATCGAGAACCTCACCTTATCACCCACAAGGTGATCCCCAGCCTGAAAGATTTAACAGGACCTTGTTGGATATGCTGGGTACCCTTGAGCCTAGTCAGAAAAGTAAATGGAGTCAGCACATAGCGCATTTGGTACATGCATATAATTGTACTTCCAACGAGGCTACTGGGTTTTCACCCTATTTTTTGATGTTCGGCAGAGAGGCTAGATTGCCTGTCGATATTTGTTTTGGAGTCTCTGGTGATAATACGTCACATGTGTCATACTCCAAGTATGTGTCCAAAATGAAGCAGGAATTACAGGCAGCTTATCAGTTAGCTCAGGCTACTTCTGAGAAGATGAATCAGAGTAATAAAGCTAGGTATGATCAGAAGGTACGCTATCATATTCTAAATGTAGGTGACAGAGTTCTTATTCGAAACCTTGGCCTCAAGGTAAAACAAAAGCTTGCAGATAGGTGGAGTGCTAATCCCTATGTAGTGGAGAGTCAATTCTCTGGTATTCCTGTGTATAGTTTGAAGCCTGTTGATGGTAATGGATCATCCAAAGTTATGCACCGAAATCATCTTTTGCCTTTAGGACAGGAAGTGAGGTTAAGTCCTCAGGTAGACCTTATACCTACTCCTTCACCTAGAGCTTTGAGGCGTAGGAGAGCGAAAGAGAAGCGTAGAACCGCTGAGTCAGAAAACTCACCACTTGTAGTTGATGCCTTTCCAAGGGAATGTAATTCTTCAGATTCAGAGTCTGAGTTTGGGTTTTATGTTGGAGATGTGACAAACATTCCTTCTCAAGTGACAGAGGAGATACAAAGTGAAAACCCTGTACAAGATGTAGAATGTTCAGAGTCTGGTGATGCTCACATGGTTTCAGAAATACCAGTAATTCAATGTCAGAGTGAAATTTCTGATGGTCAGCTAGTAGCTGAAGAGGGTGATACTGAAGTAGTTGATGTAATGACTGAAGCTCCTGATGTTACCTTACAGACTACTGCATCTGCTGATAATGAAACTCAGCCTGAGCTTGTACCTCCTGAAGTACGTAGATCAAGTAGGGAGAGGAGGCCTAATACTAGATTTACCTATGATAAGCTGGGTATGCCATTCATACAGTCTGTATCATCTCAACACTGTGGTGTTAATGTGTCAGCAACTGAAATACTAAATGTTTTTGGGTGTTACAACAGTTCACATGCTTGGTGGTGTAATCCTTATGCCTTGTGTGAAATATGTAGCAACCAACCTGTACTTGTGCCCTGTAAACAGGTGGTTATCATTTGATTGATGCATGTTAATTTTTGTAACCAGCATGGGGACATACTGGATTTTTGGTGGGGGGAGTGTGTAGGGACTCCTAAAAATACGTTGTGTTAAAATGTATTTGATATTATTTTAATTTTTCTTTATTTTGAAATATGATGCAACAACTACGTTTTGCTTGTATTCAATGAGAAAGTGTGTTCAATACAGGTGTACTATTGCAAGCCAATGACTGTTGAGCTTGAGGTTGCGTCATAACGTGAGTCACGTAATGAGGAAGGAGAAGAATCACACATGTTAAGAGAGTGTGCTGCCAGAAAGGTCTACTGTTCCGATGAAAAGTGTGTCATCCTTTTGGAGACTAGTATATTATTTGTAATATAAGCCCAAAGTGTAAAGTGACGACGCTTGTTTTATTTTCTGTTCGTATTTTACGTGCATCTTTGTTTTGTTGTTTTCCGTGATCCTGCGAGTCATCACTTAGTAAGCCGTTTGTAATGATGGCTTAGCGGTTATAGAGACAATTGACTTTATGAACAAAACGGTGTTTATGAAGTTATTAGTCATTTGCGGTGGACGTTGGAATGACGTGTGAAATTGGACAGATCGCGTGTTTCATCGCTGGACTTGGATCGACTGGATTCGTCTCATGTTCAAGACTGATCGCGAAGGGATGCTGAGTGTTCGTGTCGTGAGAAGCCTAATATTGTTTCACTGTCATCGGATGAACGTAAATGTCTTCGGGGTTTTCGTGGGAATACTTTGAATTCATCATCTGATTAATGTGCACCAACGAACTGGGCCCCAACTATAATGATCGATCATACGTTTGAACTGTTGACTGACTCAAGTGCTTCATAACTGTTTGACTGACTCCCGTACATTTGAATTGATTGAAAGATATGTAACTAATGTGCATATATTACTGAAAAACAGTTTATGGTGTGAACTGCAAGTTATCTCAAGTGTTTAATTGAACTTGAAAGACCTATTTTGTTTTATTTTATTTTTTTGCATTATTTGGTTTTGGAGGAAACTGAGTGTTTGCTAGGATTCTGAATTGAAATTTTATGTATCTTGATTGAGTTCTAGTATTCTAAGAAGGAAAGTATAAGAAGTGTGAAATAACAAGAACCATACTGAGACTCCAAAAGAGGTTTATATTTTTTTTTATTATTTAAAAAGAAAAGAAGCAACTTGCATATACCATCAGGAAGAATTGTTTATCTTCTTTAAAAACAAAGGAGTTGTTACCTTAATGTACAAATAAATTTTGTTATTTTTTTCCCTTTAACAATTGTCCTTTGGGTTTTCATTGGGACTGGAAAGTTAATTAATTTATTAAGTCACTGAATCCTTGGCAGATGTAAATAAGAATTGTTAAATTGATCTTTAGTGAAGAAATTGAGTAAAAATTGGTACAGGAGGAAAATTCATTTTACAATTGTTTTTTTTTGTAATTACAAAGAGGAACTACCGGCCTAATTCACCATCCAACTGCCGGGAATCCAGGATTCTTGTTTAAGTAAATAATTAAATTAACCCCCAGGGTTAAGGAAAGGGTTACACATGATTTTAAATTAAATGTGTAAATGGGATCGAGAATATTAATATTAACAAGAATAGTTTGCATGAATGTCAGTTCGGGGCAAGTTATCACATACAAGTTATTTTTTACATTTTATACATTTTTGTACTATGTTGACAAAATAATGATTTGTCATTTCTTTGTATGCTACCTTTTTATTTTTAAAATAACTCTTAATTTTTGATAGAATTCACATAAGTAATGCAATGCCAGACTGGCAACTGTAACCCATGTGAATGTGATGAGCTTTTACAGAAATTTAAGTAATATTAATAAATAAAACTAGAAATATTCACAGATGTGACAAAAAGCCCTAGACATGCGAATAGTCAAAAAATATAATGCATATTGATACAGAATCAAATAATCTCTACAACATGCGAAAACAGGATCTTTTTAAAAAACAAAGAAAAACTGTCAGACAGTAAGAGATACAGATATATACCTGTGCTGTTGTTTGCGTCCCTCAGAATGGCTGGAGGACTCTGGTACTTTGCTCACAAGAAGGCCTTATCATTCAATGTTATAACATCTCTTCTAATCAGTAACCAAACAGTCGTGTCCATCTGGTGATCATGTCAATAGATCACTTTTGTACAGCGAGGGGGGGCTGGGGTTTCTCAGTTTCTCAGGTACAGAGGACAGAGCAGACCAATGTTGTCTTATATGCTTTTGACAAACAGCTTTGGATTTCCAACAGTGAAAGCTGAGTGACAGGGCAGGACTTAGGGGGCCGGGGGCCCCTGGGCTTGAGGTTATGTTTGAGGCCCTATACCTATAACTCTACAAATGCCCTCAACTAGAACATCATTATGCAGTAACAGAAAATATACAAAAATGTAAATATACATTTATATAAATATGAGGTTTATATATAGTACAATTAATATGCAACTTGTCTAGTCTAGTAAAAGTTTTGATATAATATTAAATAGTCATTATAATAGAATAAATAGAATGTGTTCTCTTAGTTGAGACCCTATAACCCTAACCCTGAAACAGCAATGAATAAAAAAATGTATTAGTATTATAAAATTTAATTGTCATATCTGTGTCCACTTATGTCAGATTCTTAAATGTAATCAATAAATTAAATCTGAATAAAAATACATGCTGGCTATTAACAATCAAATTAAATCACTTCCAGCAAAATTCTGCATAAATTATATTGAGTCTAAATATAAAATGCTAACTTATCAAAGGACTGTACTTATAGCCTGATTGAAAATTTACTGGTCCGTGTAAGGCTGAGGAACAGAACACTGTATTCCTCGGAGATGGAGCGGATCTGCTGTTTGTTTTATTTTTTTAAAGGAGTAAAACAGAATTTTGTGTCTGAAGGTTACACAGTAACTTGTTGTTTGTTTTACATTCGTGATTGTGCAGATATTTGGAAAAAGAGGACTTTTGTTTGTGTGATAGGCTAACTTCTATATGATAGGTTGGAAATGCATCTAATAATGTCTGACTGGTATATAACTGAACAAATCAAACAAACTTAAAAGGCTGCAACCTACTCAAGTCCACTGGTAAGTCCGGTCATGGTGAGTGCAATCATTGGAAATAGTGTGTGTAGTTTATTGAACAGTTAAAACTTCCACTCTAGTTCCTGTGTTTCTGAGAAATGACCCTTCACTTTAAGGCCTTGGCACATGATGTTAGGTTACAATGACAAGTTGATTTGGTCATGAAATCACATTCAGAGTACAAATATGGCATTATTCATATCTGTCATTGTAAAAAAAAAAAAAAAAAAAAAAAACAGTTCAAACTAAAGTAATAATTTAAATATATTGCACATAATTCCAGTAGGTCTGAAGCAAAACAAAATAAAATGATTATTATATAACAAGAAAAATCATTGATGACTGACGATTAATAAAGCTGATTCACTTAAAACATACTGAAAAGTACAAATGGCAGAAATATCTTAGTTAAACTAAATCATCCCACACACCAGCAGCTAATTATTAATTGTGCATATTCAGTACACACACACGCACACACACACATACACTGAAGTTAGTCACATGTAACATTAACTTAGATTTTCATGCATATGTATGTCAGACAATCAACATGCCTGTATATGGAATATAATTTTATTTTGCACAAACTGTATGGTCTATTAATATTTAATAAAAATATTTTTTTTCAGATGTAGGGTTTGTCACTTTGTTTTGCACTGTAGTTTTGTGCATATAGTTACCTAAGCTGCAAATAGTTTGCAAGTAAGAAAATAGCTATTTGTATGAGACTCATTATTCATATTAAATTAAAATTACTAAAATAAGTAAATAAATAAATCCTGTTGTTGAAAAATTACTGCGCTGACAATACCCTCTAGTGGCCAAAAGGCTATTTCTCAAAGAAAGGAATTTTTGAAAGATGTCTGCTAATTGCCTTTGATTGCATATCTGTGCCTTTGATACAACAACATCCAAAGTGGTCTGTTTAACAAACTGTCTAAAATAATAATGACTAAAATATTATAGCTTAGCTGAGAACAAACAGGCTGTAACATCAGATATAAGGATTGCATGTTGTGTGTCTCACACTGGGCCTCAGCTCAACTTCCTGTGTGCAGTCAGCAATTGTGAGATTTCATCCTCGTCAGTCTGGCAGGGCACACAACATTGCCTGTGATACACAGAACAAAATGCCATACTCAAATCATGATTCAACAAGAAAAAAACAAACAAACAAACAAACAAAAAAAGTGTGTGTGTGTATTTATATATATATATATATTATTCATTTAGCAGGCGCTTTTATCCAAAGCGACTAACAGATGAGGACAGTGGAAGCAATCAAAAACAACAAAAAGAGCAATGATATATAAGTGCTTTAACAAGTCTCAGTTAGGTTAACACAGTACATGTAGCATGGGATTTTAAATAATATAATAAATAAATAGAAAACAGATAGAATAAAAAAAGAATACAGCAAGCTAGTGTTATAGATATTTAAACACACACACACACACACACACATACAATTGAATAATAATTGAAAAGAAAATAGATTAATAAAAGATTAGAAAGTAGTTAGATTTTTTTTTTTTGAGAATAGAATTAGAATAGTGAGTTTTAAAGTTAGAGGGTCAAATAAAGATGGAAGAGATGTTTTAAGCCGATTCTTGAAGATGGCTAAGGACTCAGCTGCCCAGATTGAGTTGGCGAGGTCATTCCACCAGGAGGGAACATTTAATTTAAAAGTCCTTAAAAGTGACTTTGTTCTTCTTTGGGATGGCACAATCAAGCGACGTTCACTTGCAGAACGCAAGCTTCTAGAGGGCACATAAGTCTGAAGTAACAAATTTAGATAAATGGGTACAGAGCCAGCAGTAGTTTTGTAGGCAAACATCAATGCCTTGAATTTTATGCGAGCAGTTTTAGCAATGTGGTCTGAGAAAGTCAGCTGATCATCAATCATAACTCCAAGGCTTCTAGCTATTTTTGAAGGAGTTATGGTTGATTTGCCTAAATTGATGATGAAATTGTGATGAAAATCGAGCATCGTGTTAGTTCAGTCAGGCCATGCTAGTTATGCTTGCATCAGCTGACAGTCAGCTGTTCCTGACGTGTTCCAATCCAGTCTTGACACTTATCACCTGCGGTCTATTTAAATTCCCATTATTTGGTGTCTCTTCCATCGCATTGCTGCTTACAATTAACTCACTCCTCCAACCCCAACTCCACCAACTGAACCTGTAATCCGATCTAACTTGTTCTTTCTTTACAGTGTCTTCATTGGAAGCAGTCTCTATCACATTTTATTTACAACTCATGTAATTGTGAATTGTAATTATATATGCTTATAATTGTTCTGTTCTGTACCCCAGGGGGGTTTGTCTTGCTGCTCTCCCTGCTCTGTCCAAGCATGGCTGCATGGACAGGCATGTGGAATGTTGACCAGAACATAACCTTACCGCCAACACTAACTGTATGCAATTATAATTGTCATAAATATACTTGACGGAAGTAGACCTGATTGAACGATGGGTTTGCTGGAATCACAAGCAGTTCTGTCTTGGCAAGGTTGAGTTGAAGGTGATGGTCCATCATCCAGGAAGAAATGTCTGTTAAACAAACTGAGATGCGAATAGCTACCATCAGATCATCAGGATGGAATGAGAGGTGGAGTTGAGTGTCATCAGCATAGCAGTGATATGAAAAGCCATGTTTCTGAATGACAGAACCTAATGATGAGAAGAGAGAGAAGAGAAGTGGTCCAAGAACTGAGCCCTGAGGCACCCCAGTAGTTAGATGTTGTGACTTGGACACCTCACCTCTCCAAGATACTTTGAAGGACCTATCAGATAGGTAAGACTCAAACCATTGATGTGTGGTTCCTGAGATGCCTTTTGCCAGTAGGGTTGATAGTAGGATCTGGTGGTTAACCATGTCAAAAGCAGCAGACAGATCAAGCAGGATAAGTACTGAAGATTTGGATTCTGCTCTTGCCAGTCTTAGAGCTTCAACAACTGAGAGCAAGGCCGTCTCAGTTGAATGTCCACTTCTGAAGCCAGATCGGTTGCTGTCGAGGTTGTTATGTGTGAGAAATGTAGAGACTTGGATGAACACAAGCTCGTTCAAGTGTTTTTGCAAAGAAAGGAAGAAGGGAAACTGGTCTGTAGTTATCTAAAAGATGGGTTGAGGTTGGGTTTCTTAAGTAGTGGAGTTATACGTGCCTGTCTAAATGATGAGGGGAAAACACCAGTGTGGAGGGATGTGTTGATGATGTGAGTGAGTGCAGGTACAACTGCAGGAGAAATGTTTTGAAGGGGATGAGGTGGAATAGTGTCAAGTAGTAGGCTGATTAGAAAGGATGAGTTTTGAGACTTCTGCCTCAGAAAGTCAAGAGAAGGATGTAAATGAGTGTAAGTTTGCTGGTGATATGAGCTTGAATGATTGTGGTGTGGAAAATTGTGCACTAACGTATTTAATTTTATTAATGTTGCAAAGTCAACTATTAGAGATGAAGCAGGAGGGGGAGGGGGAGGAGAAGTGAGGAAAATGTTTTAAAAAGCATGCAAGAGTTAGACGAATTGTTAATTTTGTTATGGTAGTATATAATTTTAGCAGTGGAGACATTAGCAGAGAAAAAAGATAGGAGTGACTGATACACATTAAGGTCAGTAGTATTTTTGGACTTGCACCACACCCTTTCAGCAGCTCTAAGCTTAGAACGGTGTTCGCCATGGGGACCATGTTCGCCAGGGACCATGTTGAGGTTAAGAGTGAGGAGGAAGTGATCCGACGTGTGCAGTGGAGTAACCAGAACATGATCAGTAGAGCAGTGTCATGTATAAATAAGGTCCAGTTGGTTGCCTGATTTGTGAGTAGCAGTAGTTGACACTCGGTTGAGATCAAACAAGGCAAGCAGAGTGTGGAAATCAGCCATCAGAGGTATATCTAGATGGATGTTGAAATCTCCAAGCATAACTAGGGGAGTACCATCTTCAGAAAAGGTTGAGAGCATCTAATTCATCCAAAAAGTTACCCAGTGGTCCTGGGGTCCTACACACACACACACACACACACACATATATACATATTATTACACAATACATATATATATATATATATACATATATATATATATATATATATATATATATATATATATATATATATATATATATATTTAACAGAACAAAATTATAAACACAGCACTTTTGTTTTTACCCCCCTTTTTCATGAGCTGGACTCAAAGATCTAATACTTTTTCTATGTACACACAAGGCCTATTTCTTTTGAATATTGTTCACAAATTTAAATCTGTGTTAGTGAGCACTTCTCCTTTGCTGAGATAATCCACACAGCTGTCGCATATCAATATGCTGATTATACAGCATGATAATTGCACAGGTGTTCCTTAGGCTGGCCACAATATAAGGCCACTCGAAAATGGGCAGTTTTATCACAATGTTGCAGATGTTGCAAGTTTTGAGGGAGCGTGCAATTGGCATGCTGACTGCAGGAATGTCCACCAGAGCTGTTGGACATGAATTAAATATTCATTTCTCTACCATAAGCCATCTCCAAAGAAATTTCAAAGAATTTGGCAGTACATCCAACCAGCCTCACAACCACAGACCACACTAGCCCAGGACCTACACATCCAGCATCTTCACCTCCAATATCGTCTAAGACCTGCCACCCGGGCAGCTGCTGCAACAAGTTTGTATAACCAAAGAATTTCTGCACAAACTGTCAGAAACCGTCTCAGGGGAAGCTCATCTGCATGCTCGTCATCCTCATTGGGGTATCGACCTGACTGCAGTTAATCATCTTAACTGACTTGAGTGGGCAAATGCTCACATTCGATAGATGAAGTGACCCCAACTAAGCAAGCCAGAGGCAACAACGGCAAGCAACCGAAACTCCATCGGTGACAGAATGGAGAAAAAAACCTTGGGAGAAACCAGGCTCAGTTGGGGGGCCAGTTCTCCTCTGACCGGACGAAACCAGTAGTTAAATTCCAGGCTGCAGCAAAGTCAGACTGTGCAGAAGAATCATCTGTTTCCTGTGGTCTTGTCCTGGTGGTCCTCTGAGACAAGGTCTTTACAGGGGATCTGTATCTGGGACTCTAGGTGATATACGACACGATTTTACGACCTGCCAATTTCCGAAGCAATCACACGAAGTTGATAGGCGTTTTCGACTTGAAGCAGCGCTACACAAACTGTATGACATTAAAGCAATGTGAGAGTTCTAAGATGTCATACAGGGATCATTCTGTACAGCGCTGCTTCAAGTTGAACGCGCCTAATATAACTGCTCTCCCTCTGTCATAACTGCATATAAAATATTGATACGAGCCATTACGGTTTCCTACACATACAGATTCATTTTCAGCAAACAGGAATCATCATTTATGGTTTCGCACAAGCGCAGCGAGGAAAATGTGGAAAACAGTTCATAGCCCTGCTTCAATAGTGCGATACGTCACGAGAGGTGACCAAAATTTCTGACATGTCAGAAATCCATCCGACCAACCGATTGCCGGTTGGGAGACGTTAATTGCCTCTCATTTCCCCTCGTACACTGCATGACAAACGACGCACGACAATGCTGAAAATCGGCCCGACCCGAAAAAGAGTCCCACGAGTCAGAATTCAGCTCAAAATCGGATAAAAACCGCACAGTGTATGCTCAGCTTAAGGCACTCTGCTTGGCTTGATTCCTCGCACATGATATGAGCTGCAAACATATGAGAATACAGGCTTCCTCTGGTGTGATATTGTAAAAAAAAAAAAAAAAATTAAAAAGTTTTATTCTGTGCTCAATGTTCTCAAAGGAGAAATAGATGAGACAGAAATGAGAACTTATCTTCCTAAGCTTTGAAAGGACAAACACTGATCAATACTATTTTCCTATAGAAACTGCTAAGATGCAGCATTACAGCCCAATATAGTGTTATCATGTTTAGTTTAGTCAGGCCCAGCTGTCCTCAGAGCTGTGTAAAGGATATTAAATGTCTGGGGGATAACATTATGCTTCACAAATAAAAACATATTGGCATATTTGCATGCTTCCTGAACATTGTCTTTTATGAATGAAAACAATGATTTTGTTTATATTCAAGAAGACTAAACTGAATTAAACACATTTAATTTGAATCATACATTAATTTAATTATTCAGGTACCAAGAACAAATATGCAAGCAATTAACATGGAATATGAGGCAGTCAAATTATTTTACCAAAATGTGTTACCTCTATCAGAAATATCTTGCTTTTCTGCAGTAGACACTGCAAATAAAACATGTGAAACATTTAATTTCCTTGACCAGATGGTTGAGGAAACAAGCTGCTTGTAATTTCAAATTTCGCATTCCAATTTAATGTCTTTTGGATACTGTAAAATTGAGGGGGGAAAAAATCACAATTTTGTTTTTCTTTTTTAATGAGTAATGCATTATTGATACTCCAATACATTTTCATTGAAACTGAATTATTAACATTTTCTGAAATTATACAATTATTGCAAAAATAATAGTGTAGAGATTGGACAATATTACTCGAGTCTGAACTGGGTGTTGCTAGAAAATATTAGCCTTAGTAAAACACTAATAAAGAAGTTACATCTTAAACAATAACAAATTACTTTCTACTTCATGTACACTCACTGTCCACTGTAAATTAAATAAAATAAATAAATATCTATACATTATAGAGCTATATTTATATAGGCTATGTGTTACGATCGGGACACAGGAGACGAGAGATCCAAGAGCAGTGTGTGTTTATTGGGTAATCCAAAAATCAAAATCCAGTAAGCAAAGGTCAAAATCCGAGTTAGAGTCAGAACATGAAACAAACAAGAAACAAGAAACTAGAACCACAAGGGACGCTAGGAAACTGGGTGATGGAAAATAAGGACTCCATGACACAGACAGAAAACAAACCGGTTTAAATAGACAGGATAATGACAATGAAAGTGAAGGCACCTTAGAGCAATTAACAGGTGTGCCATTACAGTGATTAAGGGATAAGGCTTTGTGGGAAATTAAGTGCCTGTGGTGAGGTGCCTATGGGGAAGTGAGACCACTAGTGGACACCCAGGGAAACACATACCAGATACCGTGACATTACCCCCTCCTCTACGGAGCAGCTACCAAATGCTCCACCTGAACACATGAACAAACCAAGGAACAAAGACCAGGAGGGAGGTGGACCAGTGGAGGATCAGGGGAAGGGACGGAGGGCCAGGTCCACAGAGGGAAACAGAGACAGAAAGTGCCAAAAAGAAAAACAAGACCAGGATGGAACAGAAAGTTTGGGGGCCAGGGCCGAGCCGGCAGGGCATGTATCCCGGTGGATCAGGTGGAACTGGAGCTGTGCGGTCGAGACAGAAGCCCACCAGGGTGGCACAGAAGACCACCACAGCCATGTGGTCAAGACTGAAGCCAACCAGGGCAGCGCAGAAGACCACCACAGCTGTGCAGTCGAGACAGAAGCCTACCAGGACGGCACAGAAAACCACCACAGCCGTGCAGTCGAGACAGAAGCCCACCAGGGTGGCGCAGAAGACCACCACAGCCGTGCGGTCGAGACAGGAACCCACCAGGGCGGCGCTGAAGACCACCACAGTGGGAATTGATGACACAGGAGAGCAAGTCTGGTTAGGCAAGTCTGAAATGGAGAACATGAACAGGTTAAGGGTGGCCTTGTGTCCACAACAGCATAAGTCGAGCGCTCAGAGAGTTTGGCTGAGACCTGACGAGGCTCTGGAAGTTCTGCAGAGATGAGGAGAGGCTTTGGTAGTTCAGCAGAGAGGTGGAGAGGCTCTGGTAGTTCAGCAGAGACGAGGAGAGGCTCTATTAGTTCCGTGGTGTTTTGACTGGATTCAGGAAGATCAATGGTGACTTGCATTTGCTCATGAAGATCAATGGGGACTTGCCTTTGCCCATGTAGAACACTGGTGACTTGACTTTGCCCATGACGGAGGTTAATTTGCTGGCTGGGGAACGGAGACAAAACCACACACCACTGAATCTGATCGGATGGAGTCCTTCTGTTATAATCGGGACACAGGAGACGAGAGATCCAAGAGCAGGGTATGTTTATTGGGTAGTCCAAAAATCTAAATCCAGTAAGTAGTTATGTGACATTTGAACCGAGGTGTCGGAGCTTGTGTCAGAAAAAAGGGGCGTGCCAGTGAAGCCGCGATTCGAGGCTTGTGTTGTTAACATGGAAATCGCGTGACCGCGGACAAACGAGGCCTCGATTTGTGTGGACACGTCATCGGTTCGGTCTGAGTGTCGTTTACTGATAAAGGGAGTTCGATAAAGGGAGTTCGAAACCACCTTGTGAGTGTTGTCAGGAGTAGTTGAATCAATTGTTGTAGTAGAGTCAGAAAGTAAGAGTTATATAGTTTTGTCGTCGTCGTTATTGTGTCATATATGTGTTAGGGCTGTATATTATTAGATTATATCAGGTTATATTAGTTATAGTATATTGTTATTATTAATTAAAATAGTTATATTATAGTATTGTTATATTAATTAGATAACATTTTTTGGATTGCTTTGGTTTTTTGAATTTGGACTGGACTGCTTTTTGATTTGGATTGCCCTTTTGGAGTTGTTTGCTTTTTGTGACCTCTTCCTTTTTCCTTGCAATGTAGCCAGCAAGAAAGAGGAAATCCTCCCCTATCTGTGAGTTTTTTTAAATGGTTTGTCACAATAAGGTATGTATATTATTATTGTTTTACTGTCTTGATCGAATAATAATACTCAATATAAGGCTGTATTATATTTCATGTCTATTCATTTATGTTTCTAGGTGAAATGTTTGCTGTGCATAAAGGAGCTGACATACAGCAATAACACCTCCTCCATGCTCAGGCATTATCGAGCACTGCACGAGCATGCACAGATTACTAACAATCCACACAGTAGTCAAAGTAATTAATAATAATAATAATAATAATAATAATAATAAATATAAATATAGCTGCAAGCAGCAATTACGGGGCCAAGCACTCCAACAGCAAATTTAGGAGCTAAGCATCGCATGAAGCATCACACCAAATACATTAATGAGCAATAACAGCAATTTTGGAATTATTGTTATTGAAACGGCTAAAAAAATCATACATACTACCTCTAGTAGCATGATTACTTGGCTTATCAAGTTTGACCAATAGGTGGCACTGTTATAAAATCAATTTGGTGTACTCTGTGTGACTTTTCAATGACACACACAAAGTTTGGTGTCAATATGCCAAAGCATTCCAGGGATACAGCCTCAAGTGTCATTTTCTCATTGTGCCTCAAATTCGTCGATGTGGTATGCGAAAACGGTTTTGTCTATCGACACAAAATCCATAACTTTGAGTTAGCATAGTCTGAAGATCATTTGATTCGAATTTGGTGAAAATCGGACATACGGTTGATGAGGAGTTCGAAAAAGTATGTTTTCAACATAATTAAAATGGCGGACCGGAAGTTCAGCTTACTATGGCATATTTGGTATCTATGTTATCGGTATACGTCAGGGAATATTTTGAGCCCAGTTTCATTCAAATAGGCTAATGCAATAAAAAGTTATTAGCATTTTAATAAGTGTAATTACTCATGGTTAATGAATTATTTATTACTCTTGACCAATAGGTGGCGCTGTTACCAAATTTATGTGGCATGGTCAGTGTGAGGTGGCGATGACACATACAAAGTTTGGTGCAAATATGTCAAAGTGTTGCAGAGATACAGCCTCAAATGCATTTTGGCACCCTTCCAGCAAATTCGTTGATGCGCTAAATGAGAACCGTTTCGTATATCGACACGAAATCCATTTTTCATAATTGGTATCAGTGCTCTCGGCATGAGCCACAGAATATAGTGAGAGCATTTTAATTTTAATAGTCTTATTTATTCAAAAGTTATTAGCCTTTATGTGATATTTCATTATAACTATTGACCACAAGGTGGTGCTGTCACCAAACTTTTTGAGTACCTTCAGAGCATGGAGCCGAATATTTTTGTAATTATTGTCGTAACGATTCGATGCTGCATTCAAAAAATACAGCATTTTAAATCATAATTCAAAATGGCCGACACATAAAAATTTTATATCATTCGACTCAACATGACCCACCGAATCTAAAGAGACCAATTTTGTGATTTTTGGCCAAACCATTCAGAAGTTATAAGCCAAAATATGCATTTTTCATATCTCCTGACCACTAGGTGGCGCTGTGTCGAAACACTGCAGGTAGTCTGAGGTCATGCATGTTATAACACACACCAAGTTTGGTCTCAATACACTAAACCGTTGTCGAGATATAGCCTCACATGCATATTTGCGTGCTTTTCGTCAAATTTGTTAACATGTTATTCGAGAACGGTTAGACGAATCAACTTGAATTCCATAACTTTTAGCCTGCATTGTCTGAAGATGGTCTGAGCCAATTTTCGTGAAAATCGGACAAACAGTCTAGGACGAGTTCGAAAAAGTAGGTTTTTCGAACAATCGTTCATTCGACTTGGCTTGAGCCAAGGATTCAGAGGAAAAAAGAATTTCCATTTTCTGGCTTACGGTTCAAAAGTTATTAGCATTCAAACATTGAAAGTTTGGACAAGTGGTGGCGCTAGAGAGTAGGAGCTAGAGACTTCAAATTTGCTATAGTTAATGTTGGTAATGTCCTCTATCAGTGTGCCAAATTATACAACTTTCCCGCAATCGGTTCTATGGGCTGCCATAGACTTGCGGCGGAAGAAGAAGAAGAAGAAGAAGAAGAAGAAGCAGAATAATAACGCCAACGATTACAATAGGTGCCTACGCACCTTCGGTGCTTGGCCCCTAATAATAATAATAATAAACATTATCTAAATAATATATTGGCTCCTACAATACACCTGCATTTTATTTTTATTATAGATTCCAAAAAAGAAATGGTAAATGAGGCCCTGGTGAACATGTTCATCAAGGACTCCCAACCCTTTTCCATTGTGGAAGATGATGGATTTAGGGAGCTCCTGCATGTGTTGGATCCCACTTATGTCATCCCAACTCGAAATGTATGTGATTAATAAAGTGATTCATCATTATTTAAGAGGTCAAAAGTAAGATTGGCTACATTTATTTTTATTCACAGGGTTTGAAGGCCATGGTTCAGCATAAATATAAGGAGGTGAAGGAGAAGGTCAGAGAGCAGTTGCAGGAAGTTGCGGCTATAAGCCTTACCTCTGACATGTGGACATCTTTCAACATGGATGCCTTCCTTGCCGTAACTTGTACGGTGTACATTTTAGGACATCCTCAGACATCAGTCCTCAAATGAAAAGGCGTCATGCCTCAGACTAAAAGGCTTCAGTCATCGGACATAACGGCATCGCGCCTCTGACTGAAAAGCTTCAGGTCTCAGGAAAAATTACGTCAGGTGTCAGGTCTCATACAATTAACGACGTTAGGCATCAGACGAAAAAGACTCAGACAAAAAGTCATCAGACGAAAATGACTCAGACAAAAAGTCATCAAATGAAAAGGTGGAGTATCGCGTTGCCCCGCCCCATGTGACGTCACACGCACGCCGTTCACAGGAAGTGGTAATGGTTGATTGATGGCAAAAGGAGGTAAGCAGCGTCAGATATTTTATATTTTAACAGTTTTATTCAAATGTTACACTAATTAAGTTATATAGGGAAGAGAACATGCTTTTCGAGAGTCTTGTGTGCACGTTTAAAAAGTTAGTAAGCCATATTGCAACTGGCGAGCTTTTATTTTGGCCAAGTAGTAAAATTACCCTTACGAAAAAAACATGGTTTTACTATAAATAAAAAAACACACACACACACACACACACACAAAAACATTTAAATCATGGTATCCACAGATTAACCATGGTTTTGCTACTAACCATAGTTTAACCATGGTGTTTGTAGTAAAACTGTGTTTATACAAATGGTACGTTAATCATAAAAAAAAAAAAAAAAAAATGTTACTACACTTTTACTAAAATAAAACCATAGTCACTTTACGTCTTGGTAAAGCAAATTCTTTCAAGTTATTACAATGAAATCTTGGTCTAATTATAACATACCTGAATGAGTCAAACACCAGTTATTGAATTAAATGATTTTGTAAAAACAATGGTTCTGTCTTATAATTAAATATATATTTGTTTGTTTCAGTCAATCAAGTTATCACTGACATTTTCTGGGTAAGCGTTGCTATGCTGAGCAGGACGATTACCTGGGTTCACTACCCATTTTGATGTCCAGGCAACAAATAAGCTCCTCCATGCCAGAGAATTACTGTTTGTTCAATCAAAACATGCATGTCATCCTGGACTATACAGAAATCTGCTGTGAAAGCCCTACATCACTGAAACTCCACTCTGAAGTTATAAGTGCACTACCACATTCAAAGGTCTGGTTGGGGTAGCTCTGTGTGGTGCAGTGGAGATGTGGTTTTGGCAGACAAGGGGTTCACTATTGAAGATATGCTCTCCAGTGTTGGTGCTAGACGGATCATTCCACCTTTCAAATGTGTCAAGCAATTTCAGCAAACAGGACTGCATGCCTCAGACTTCTGGTGGAAAGAGTGATTAGAAGGGTCAAGGAAAAACACATCTGGGATTCTGTTGTGCCACTCACCTTGTCAGGAAGAATGAATCAGATCTGGCATAATTGCTGTTTTATGGTTTATTATCAGGGACCAATGTTTCTTGAGCAGTGAATGTATATTATTACAATAGTAGTGTTACAGTGTTAACATTTGAGAGTAGTTTTTTTTACCTTTTCAGTTAGTTGCAATGCATACCTACCATCATTAAATGTATTTTTACTTTTTTTTTATTGTATTGTAAAATTTTATATTTTGTATAATGAAATAATTTAAATAAAATGTCCCTGAAAATAATTTGACAGACACAATGAAATAGTTGACAATGAAAAGTATTTTTATAAGAACTCATGAAAAAATCTTCTTTGTTATATCATACAGTGTATCAAATGTAAATATACGCAACTAGTAAAAGAATATGCATATCATATACATTATAGAAGATTTAATACAAAAAGTATTCACCTTGGTATGTACATTTATCTAATTAATAGCAAGTAGAATATATTTATTGTTATAATTTGTGATGTATCTAATATGTTACCAAAGATCTACTACAAAATATTCTACATACTACTCAACTACATAAAGTATATATTTACTATGAATGTAAAAATAAATCTTAGGTTCATACTATAATATGAACAGAATCTGTACCACTGAAAGATACACATCCAGGTAAACGTTATAATAGTACTTTCATTGATGTTATGAAGGCATCATCTCGCCAGATCATCTGTATTATGAAATCTGATTTTGTGTCAGTAACAAAGTCACACCAGTGTAGACCAGTGACTGCAGTCTGACCTTGTACCTGCCAGTAGTACTTATGGGTCTCTTTAAGTTTGGCTAGTTCTCTTTGAATTTTCATAAATGGAACGTGAGCAATGTTTTCAGCAGAGGTGCTTTTTACCTCCACTAGTCCAAATGAATGTTTCAGATGGATCATGCACTCGTCCGTCTGGACTATGTTAAAATTACAGCCAAACTGAAAACCAAGTACAGGTAGTGGGGGACAATTAACATCAGGAACACCTGCAGCTATACGGGGACACTGGTATGAAAGTGGACTGCCACGAGTACAACTCTACTTTTGACATGCCCTCAAGTATGTGTGGCAGCAAATGCTTGGGATTAATCTGACTTAGTTTTGCACCAGAAGCCAAGACATCAGCATCTGGAAGGGGACCTAAAGAAATGAACACAAATGATGAGTCGTGAAGACATTAAGCTATAGCTGTGCGCACACACACACACACACACACACACACACACACACACACAAACAGAGTTGTGCATTACCTGTGTAAGACTTTTAATTGGGTAGACTTGGTTTCATTCTTCCCAACTGATTCTGGTTTCAGGACACAAAGTTCACTCACTGCCTCTGGATGAACTCCCTTAATATAAAATGAATAAAGTAATAGTTAAAAATCGTTTACTGATCTTGGGTGGTTTTCTTTATATATTTGTTACTTAATCTGCACTCTTGTTCGTTATTAGTATATGAATTTTAAATGTTTACATATACTTTCTTTGAGTTAATAGTTTTCTTACCAATGCAGAAAAGAAAAATACATGCCTGTGCTCTTGGACAATGCCATCTCTGTGGCTCACTTGATTTTATTCATCTTCTTAGATGTGTTTCACTGCAAGATAAAAGCATTAGATGCTGTAAACATTCTTGTTCCATTTGTATAAGTATATTGTATAACATCAGTGAAGAAGTACATTATCGTTCCACTTCAGGAACTTGAGCTGCGTCGAAACGCTTTGGGGAACGCGTTTAGCATGAGCGACTCTGAATATGATATCTAATCTGTCTTTTAGAAGAGTGTGACGTCACGGGCATATTATGCCTAACTGTATAACGAGCAGCATTAATGAGGAGCACAGCTCACGCAGCCAGCTCTCGAAATAAAAATAAAAATAAGGGGGCTGACTGTGCTTCTCGCATATCTAGGACGGATCGAAGACGGCTCTGCCTATCTCCACACGTATTCCCTAGATTTAGGGTTCATCGAGGTTTGGAAGCACGCGAAGCGGTTCCTTCCCCCTCTGTGAACTCACAGCTGCAGCTACTTATCTCCGAGGAGATTTATATTGTTTGTGTTGACTAAGCGGCTCCCGTGTTGCTGAGGCAGCGCGTGTACTACATCATTTTCAGTTTTGATGTAAATCTTACCAAATCCAGACCGTCTTTACTCGTCTGATTGGTTAACTGCATTAATGCTGAGGAATTAAATTCAGTATCTATCTGACTATGAGAAGTTAGATATGAATTATATTAACAATGCAGACCGTGTTTACTCGTCTGATTTTATTATATTATATTATATTATATTATATTATATTATATTAATTATATATACTGGAGGGGCTGTTGGGTGAGAGCAGCCCTCCCAATCTGTAGTCAGAGAGTTGCCACCCGCGCTCCCCCTGCGTCGGGACCGGAGGCTGAAGCAACGCTCTGAACCAGGGTTTTTTCCAGCCGAAGGCAGATCTGAGGGCCGTACTTCAGGCTGTGAGGCCCTCGGTTAAGAAGTCCTGACACGTTTCGGTCACGACTGCAGAGGGCGGCCCCTACTGGGGTGGAGCGGCGTACACCGCATTACACGGTTCCCGTCTCGCCTCAGCGCCCTCTGGGGGCCGGTCTGCCAACCCTGCCAGTGTTCCAGGGCGCAGCGGTCCCCAGTGAGCATCATTCTCAGTATTTTCCGCCTGTGCGCGTAGCGGGGCAGAGACGCTCGCTGCCCCTGTGGGGGCCTATTACACCAGAGGTCAGTCTCGAGAGACTGATTCCCTTAGTAGTTTATTTAGCAGCGAGAGTGAAAACTACTGCCAAATGTATCTCAATGGGTCCTGCACACAGTAGAAAAAGCTACCGTATTCAGTTCGGCTCTGTACCGCTGATATTTAACGGGGTCATTCCGACGATGGTCGGCCCCGGGCAGGGTCTGGTTATGGAACAGGAAGTGAAACCCTATTAGAGAAGGTGGCCATCGAGGTGGTCCCTTCTCAAGACAGGGAGTCCAGGTTCTACAGCTGGTATTTCACAGTTCCAAAGAAGGATGGGGGGTTGCATCCGATTATAGACTTGAGGGTCTTAAATCATTCAGTTTTGAGATTGAAGTTCAAAATGCTCATGATCAAGCATGTTGTAGATCAGATCAGGTCCGAGGACTAGTCTGTCACAATATATCTCAAAGATGCATACTTCCACATTTCCATCCTTCCACAACACGGGAAGTTTCTGAGGTTCGCTTTCGGGGGCAAAGCCCACCAATATCGAGTACTTCCATTCGGCCTTGTACTCTCACCCCGCATGTTCACAAGATGTGTAGACGCGGCTCTGGTCCCCCTGCACATGCAGGGCATCCACATTCTCAACTACATCGACGACTGGTTGATTTAAGCTCAGTCAAGAGCAGGTTGCGGCTCGGCACCGAGGTGTCGTTCTCGCACATATGGGGGAGCTGGGTTTGAGACTGAACGCCAAGAAGAGTGTGCTTTCTCCGGTTCAGAGAACCACCTTTCTAGGTGTAGTATTGGATTCCACCACGATGCAGGCACGATTGTCCCCTGCTCGTATCGAGTCGATCCGCATCTCAGTCGAGAGAGTCAAAGAAGGCCAGTCACTCACTGTCAAAGAGTCTCAGAGATTGTTGGGTCTGATGGCAGCTGCGTCCAACGTGATACCTCTTGGCCTGCTGTACATGAGACCCCTACAGGGGTGGCTCAAGACCAAGGGCTTTTTCCCGAGGGGCAATCTACTTCGCACTATCAAGGTCACGCGGCGCTGCCTCCGTCCCTTAGACATGTGAAAGAAACCTTGGTTCTTGAAACAGGGCCCAGTGCTGGGAGCTCCTTGTCGCCGTGTAACACTAGCGACGGACGCATCCCTCACCGGCTGGGGTGCAGTCATGAGTGGCCACCCTGCCCTTGGTCTGTGGAGCGATCGCCATCTAACATGGCATATCAATTGTCTAGAAATGCTAGCAGTTTATCGTGCACTTTAGCACTTCCTCCCATACCTAAGGGGTCACCATGTGTTGGTGCGCACCGACAACACATCGGTGGTCTCTTATATCAACCACCAGGGAGGTCTGCGCTCGCGCTCTTTGTACAAGCTGGCGCACCAGATCCTTGTGTGGTCCCAGAAGCAAACTCCTCTCATTAAGAGCAGTATATATTCCTGGGAAACAAAATATGGGAGCAGACATACTGTCGAGGCAGGGGCTGAGGCCCGGGGAATGGAGACTTTACCCAGAAGTAGTGAAGCAGATATGGAGAGTATTTGGCAGGGCTCAAGTAGAACAATGCCCCCTTTGGTTCTCTCTAGTTCATCCAGCTCCTCTGGGACTGGACACCATGGTACAGACCTGACCGAGGCTTCGTCTGTACGCATTTCCCCCTATCGCTCTGCTCCAGGGAGTTCTGGCGAGAGTACGCCGGGACGGGGTCCGTCTGTTGTTAGTAGCCCCGTTCTGGCCGTGCCGAGTATGGTTCTCAGATCTAGTCTCGCTCCTCGACGGCTCTCCGTGGGAGATACCGATCAGGACAGACCTACTCTCGCAGGCGCACGGTACGATAATTTACCCTCGCCCGGAGTTGTGGAAGCTGTGGGTGTGGCCCCTGAGGGGGCGCAACTGTTAGCAGCTGGTCTCTCAACCGAGGTTGTTGAGACCCTTCTCCAATCCAGAGCTCCCTCAACGAGGAAACTGTACGCCCTGAGGTGGAAACTCTTCACCTCATGGTGCAGAGACCGCCAGTTAGACCCAGCAAACTGCCCAGTTGGTACAGTTCTGGAGTTTCTACAGGCTAGGCTCTCTGCAGGGTTGACCCACTCCACGTTGAAGGTCTACGTGGCGGCTATTGCGGCCTACCACGCCCTTCTCGATGGCCAGTCTTTAGGAAGACACCCCCTAGTTACACGTTTATAAATTATAATCCTCCGCTGACGTTCCGATGTGGAGAGGTGGTTAGAATCCACTTGCATGGGCTCAGGTGCTGGAGGAGCGACAGATGGTATAGCGGACGGAGGAAGTACAGCAGGAGTGAGCTGATGACAGGCAGTGAGTCTCTGGGCAACTCTAATGGATTTCTGGATTAGACACTCAAGTCCCAGTGAGTCTTCATATACCACAATCAACCCTTGTATTTTGTCACACAATCCGTGGCGATATGCTGTAATTAAGGCAGTTTCATTCCAGCCGCTTATGTAAGCGAGTGTACGGAAGCGTACGGCATAATCACTCACGGATTCATCTCTCTGTTGGCGAATTGTAAATAGTTGATCATGGACAGATAATGCGGAAGTTTGTTGACCAAAGATGGATTTTAACTGAGAACAGAAATTAGTGACTGATCCAATGGCAGAGGAATTAGAGTCCCAGAGAGATTGAGCCCATTGGAGAGCTTTACCTGAGAGCAGGTTGATGATGAATGCGACTCGACTGCGTTCAGTGGTGAATAAATGAGCGTTGGATTCCATGTAGAGGGAACACTGTAGTAGGAATCCGCTGCAATCCTCCGCCGTGCCGCTGTATGTCGCTGGTTTTGCCATGGGACTCGCAGGGGCAACTGAAGAAGTGACCGGCGGGGTAGCGATGATAGAACTGTTGACAGTCGGTGAAGAAAGTTGAGTTTGTTGTATTAGTGAGGACCGTACAGCGTGAACCAGTTCAGTGAAGGGATCCGCGGGGCGGTCCTCGCCTGTATCTGGAGAGCTCTGCATGTGGTCTGGTCTTCTGTCAGAAACAGACGAGGACACAGAGGATTCAGTGAAACAGTATTTAATATTAATCAGAGGTTTCAGACACAGGTGAATCTTGACACGTAGTAGACACAGAGACAACACAACTTTCCTTCAGGTGAATGGTGATGCAGATGGTGACTCAGACGAAGATGAAGGTAGTAGGAATTCCGATGAGGATGAAGAGGGTAAGGCAGATCAGGTAGGTAGACGAATGTCGCACAGGATAGTGAGGAGATCGGTGCAAGACCAGACACTGAGTGATGGTGACTGGTGGCTTTATATGGCGCACTGGTGATGACGCACAGGTGTTTAGAATTCTGGTGATTGGGGACGAGTGGGTGTGGCATGAGTGTCCGATTCAGGGAGTGTAGCAGGTGTGGTTGTGACAGTCATATCATATCATCTCATGAGTAATCATAACAACAGTTTTAATGTGTTATAATGTTTACTTATTTGTGGTTATAGAATTTAAGATTATGATTTTAGTACACATGAATATAATGCATCCACTTAACTTACAATAGAATGATTCCCTTAAATATAATATAAGTCTCATATCTTGACATTGTTGTTTTATCACTTTACTCAAAGCAGGCAAATACCACTATAAATAACTACAACAATAATAATGAAAATAAAATATAATTTTTCCTTAAACAACCATCATATCAAATATCTGATCAGATGAATGTGAAATATGCCACTTTTGATTTTAACAATATGTATTGTAATATCAATAAGATAGTAAGACACTGTATATATTTTAATGTCAAGATATAAGACTTATAAACCATTATAAATCATGTGGATTAACATGATGTTTATTGCGTGTTATACATAATCATACTCATAAAAGTTACATCCACAAATAAGTTTTATACGTATAATTGTTATGATTATTTCTAAGATGAAACAAAAATGTTTTTCTATATATAATGCATTGTGGTTTTACTATAGTAAAAGTGTAGTAAAATGTTTTTTTTAGTGTAATGATTAACGTACCATTTGTATAACCACAGTTTTACTACAAACACCATGGTTAAACTATGGTTAATCTGTGGATAACATACATACTCTCGAAAAGCATGTTCTCTTCCCTATATAACTTAATTAGTGTAACATTTGAATAAAACTGTTAAAATATAAAATATTAGACGCAGCTTACCTCCTTTTGCCATCAATCAACCATTACCACTTCCTGTGAACGGCGTGCGTGTGACGTCACATGGGGCGGGGCAACGCGATACTCCACCTGAGTCCTTTTCGTTTGATGAATTTTTGTCTGAGTCCGTTTCGTCTGATGACTTTTTGTCTAAGTCCTTTTCATCTGATGACATAGAGTATGAGTCCTTTTCGTCTGATGACTTTTTGTCCGAGTCTGTTTTTTCTTTTTCGAGTCTTTTTCATATGATGCCTAACGTTAATTGTATGAGACCTGACACCTGACATCATTTTTCCTGAGACCTGAAGCTTTCCAGTCAGAGGCGCGATGCCGTTTTGTCCGATGACTGAAGCCTTTTAGTCTGAGGCATGACGCCTTTTCAATTGATGACTGAGGTCTGAGGATGTCCTAAAATGTACACGATAAACTTGCCATTTTATAGATTACAATGACAAGCTCTGCACTATTTTATTAGGTGTAGAGCATTTCCCTAAGAGCCATACTGCCATATCAAGATCATGGAGGAGTGGGGCATAAAGGATAAAGTGAAGTGCCTGGTAACTGATGCTGCACCCAATATGATAGCATGTGTACGATCATTGAATGTTAGACATGCAATTTGCATTGCACATGCTCTAAACCTTATTGTGAGGAAATCTTCTGATGACATCAGTAGCTTCAATGACATTAGATCCAAATGTAGGAAACTTGTGACCTATTTTCGAACCAGCACTACAGCAAAAGAGAGACTGGCCCAAGTACAAGAGCAGATGGGGAGACCAGTTCTGAAAATGATCATTGAAGTGGACACTCGCTGGAACAGCGCTTACAACATGCTGGAACATCTGTATCAGCTGAGAGAGACAGTGGGGTCAGCCCTGGCCTCTCTAAAAACCGACATCATCCCTCCAACAGCCCTAGAGTATGAGGCAGTCCAGGATGCTTTAGATGTTCTTGCCCCTTTCCACCAGGCTACAGTAGAGCTTTCAGGAGAGAAAAGGGTATCTGCCTCCAAAATGCTTACATTTACATTTACATTTACATTTATTCATTTAGCTGACGCTTTTATCCAAAGCGACTTACAATTGCTATATATGTCAGAGGTCACACACCTCTGGAGCAACTAGGGGTTAAGTGTCTTGCTCAGGGACACATTGGTGTCTCACAGTGGATTCGAACCCGGGTCTCCCAGACCACAGACGTGAGTCTTATCCACTGCGCTAACACCACCCCTATATTAGGGGTATGCGCTAGCATACCCCTATGCTTAATCATGCTGTAATGGTTAGCCATGGTTTGTTTTGGTTTATGTTTTTTTCCTCACGGTAATGTCACAGCTTCCAGACGCTCTCAACGCAAAAGCCTACTCGCGCTCATGATTCTTTAGCTCCGCCCACACGTCACGCCTCCAGTCGCTCGTGTTTTTTCGAAGGAAAAAAACGCTAAAGACTATCTTTCTCTTATAAATATAATAAAACTAAAGACTTATATGAAGGATGCAGTACTACTCTATAGGTACTCAAGATTAAAAGGAGATTGAGTGAAAATGAGCATTTCACCTTAACATTTCATTTCTTTAACAAGGCAGCTTTTCTGCAGAAGACACTGCAAATAACAGCCTTGGACGGAGAGTCAGGGAACACACAGTTCATTTGGAATCAATAAGTGTGATGATCATAACCACGTTATTGAATCCCAGATTAAAAAAACTCGGCTTCTTGAGTCAAGGGAAACTGCAAGAAGCTATATCAAGATTAAAATCGGAATGCGTTACTGTGATCAGAAGTTCTGGTCTCCATTCTGCTTCCACCATCACACCCTCAGCTCAGCTGCCAGCCACGGTGGACCACAGTAGAATGAGTTCAAGTGCAACAGCAGATGCTACTGTAGAAGTGGACCAATATTTATCCGAAGTGAATCTCATAAGATCTGAGGATCCACTAGTATATTGGGCTCAACATAAAACTCTATAATCTATATCCTCATTTATCAGTCCCTCCAGAAAAATGTGATTATGCGATCGCCTGATTTAATACATTATCAGCCAAAGGCCGCATATTTATGCGGGGTTGCATTTTTTCAAATACGCCGCTCCTTTTTTCCGCATAAATTGGCGATTTCAGAAAGCAAAATATGCGGGGCTAACATGATTTCATAATCCCTGTATTTTCATTGGAAAAAACTCACATATATATAAGCAGAAAGTTGAAAAATGTTGTGTATACTTCACACAAGTAAGCGCCATTTTCCCCCTATTGCCATGCGGAACCTTATGAAGTGACGTAATTACGTGACGTGAACATCATCTGCAAACCCCGCAGTGAAACCAGGGTGAAACTTGAAGCGCGCAAATCAGTCTTATTTGCCAACAAAAATAAGCACAAAAGAACACACGAAGAAGTTTCCCGATTTGTTACATGACAGTGGAGCCAAATTATATTGTGAGAACAAACTGCGGTTTGATGAAATAGAAAAAAAATGTGATTCCCCCAACAACCCCCATCTCACTAGGCTACTAACACTGTTGTAGTTTCATTCAGAAGTTGATGCAACTTTACAGTTGTAATATTGCACTTTTTTGTTACAGAACAGTACCAACAACTTACAGTTGTTATTATATTAGTAGTATGTAAAATAATTTACGTTGCAGTAAGAGATTGCAACTTAAATATTCTGTGATTTAGTATGCTCGCTTATCATAGGAAGTAATAAGAAATTACTCTTTACATTAAGGTTGTAGCCTAGTGAGGAAAAGGTTTTGGGGGAATCACCTTTTTTTCTATTTTTCATCAAACCACAGTTTTTGCGAGTTCACGAAATTTCATCGCATAAAATTGCAAAAATATCCAGCATATTCCATCGCATTTTTTAAGAAAACGTGCCACAAAATCAAGGATTTTTGTCCGCAACAATCACAAAAAAATCAGCTTTTTTTCTGGAGGGACTGATTTATACCAGCTGGCACTGACATTTTTATGTTCCCCCGCATCCTCTGTTCCATGTGAAAGGATCTTTTCCAAGGCTGGAGAGGTTCTGTCCAATAGGAGGAATCGTCTAAGCCCCAACACATTTGAAAAAATTCTGTTCCTCAATAAAAATAATGTGTGATCCTTCCTTCACCCACTCCAAGCTGCAGTGTTGCAGTTTGTTTCTCTAAATCCATGGTCCCATAAGCACAACACAGCCCAATGTAACTGTGATGTATTCCAAGTTAACATTTTGAGACTATAGAGATTCCATAGCTGTGTGCTGGGAATGTTGGGTAATGTTCGGGGGCACGCTCTGGGCAGTCTAAAAAATAGACAGAGTAAAAAGCTGTGGTCTAAAGACAGACATTCCGTCTCTTGTGTCTTCTTGAAGAGATACATCACAGAAAATTGGCGACGAGGATAAAGTCTTGTTCACATTATGGCGCTTATTGGAAATATTAGCAAGTTTGTTCCGAAATCAGAGTCTTGGTCGGCTTATATTGAACGGCTTGAACAGTTCTTCGAGGCGAACGACATAAGCGAAGGGAAACAGGTTGCGACGCTGTTGAGTGTGATGGGAGCAACTACCTACGGTTTACTGAGGAACTTGGTACAACCAGAGAAGCCAAAGGATAAGTCTTACAAAGACATTGTGGACACTTTAAAGAATAATTTTGAGCCAAAGCCATTGCTGATTGCTGAAAGATTCCGTTTTAATCATTGCAATCAAAGAGCTGATGGGATGGTGACAGAATATGCGCTGTGAGTTCGGAGCAACACTAGACGAGGCATTGCGTGACCGTTTCGTAAGTGGAATCCGCAATGAAGCCTGCCAACGGCGACTGTTGTCTGAATCTAATCTGACGTTCGCACGTGCATTTGAGATCGCATTGAATATGGAGACGGCGGAGAAAGACACAGCAGCTGAGAGGGCTTGACTCGCGCTCGGGTGCTGTGCATAAAGTGGATGCGCGGACGGGAGCAGCGCAACATGTAGATCAGAGAGGGAAAAAGTGCTATAGATGTCATGGCAAAGATCACAGCCCTCAGGTATGTCATTTCAAGGACTCAAAATGCCATAATTGTGGGAAAACTGGCCACATCAAAAGAGCTTGCAGAGGAAAAATGGAAGCTGGGAAAAGTAAACGTTATGTGGAGAAAAACACTAAGTATGTAGGGGTAGAGGAAGCTGAGTTGCCCATGTTTTCGCTATTAAGTGAGGAAAACGACACAAAGTCATTCTTTGAGGCCTTTAAAGTAAATGGCAAAGAAATTATGATGGAAATTGATACCGGCGCAGCCGTGAGTATCATATCAGAGAAACTATTTAAAGCTGCGTTTTCAAAAGAGCCACTAGAGGTCGCAGGAGTCAAGCTTAAAACGTACACTGGAGAGATTATGCCTGTGTTGGGACAATTTCAAGCTAATGTGAGCAATGAAAAACAATGTGAATTGCTACCCGTAATAGTAGTAAAAGGGGAGGGGCCTGCTCTGTGTGGCAGAAATTGGCTACAAAAGCTCACCTTGAACTGGAAAAAAATTAAGCATGTCAGTCAATTGCATCAAGCAAAGTCCCTTGAAGAGGTGCTGGATTAGTGTTCAGAGGTGTTCAAAGATGAATTAGGCACACTCCGTGGACTTAAGGCAAAGATACTGGTGAATCCTGAAATTCCCCCGCGTTTTTGTAAATCAAGCCCACTGCCTTTTGCCATGAAAGCTCAAGTGGACGCTGAACTGGACTGACTGGAGAAGGCTGGAATAATCACGCCAGTAAAACACAGTGAATGGGCAGCACCCATTGTGCCGGTGGTAAAAAAAGACAAAACCTTAAGACTGTGTGGAGACTATAAATTAACTGTGAATCAAGCAGCTACTACAGAGACTTATCCACTTCCTCGGATTGAGGAGCTGATGGCTACACTGGCTGGAGGAACTGTGTTTTCTAAGGTTGACCTGGCTTCAGCATACCAGCAGGTTCTTCTTGATGAGGAGTCCAAACATCTGCTAACCATCAACACACACAGAGGATTATTTGTCTACAATAGACTTCCATTTGGTGTCAGTTCAGCACCATCAATCTTTCAAAGAATTATGGAGAACATCATGAAAGATCTTGATGTCGTCGTTTACCTTAATGATCTACTAGTCACTGGAAGGACAGAACATGAACATCTGCAGAGGCTACAGGTAGTGCTGCAAAGACTCCAGGAGAATGGCTTGCGGGTGAAAAGGTCAAAATGTGAGTTTGGGAAAAAAGCTAATTGAATATCTAGGATTTGTGCTAGACAGCCAGGGCCTTCATCCATCTCCGGACAAAGTTGCAGCAATCCGAGATGCACCAGCACCCACCTGTGTGAAGGAGCTGAGAGCATTTCTGGGTTTGGTCAATTATTATGGATGATTTTTGCCCAACCAAAGTACAGTAGCAGCTCCCCTCTACAGACTGTTGAGAGATAATGTACCATGGGAATGGAAGCAGTTAGAGCAAAGAGCTTTTGGGAAATGTAAAGACTTGTTAACCAACGACAGGGTTCTGGTGCATTATGATCCAAGTCTACCACTCACCTTAGCTTGCGATTCTTCAGCATATGGAATTGGAGCTGTTTTGCAACACACCATGCCCACTGGAGAGGAACGTCCTGTAGCTTATGCCTCACAAACTCTGTCCCCTGCGGAGAAAAAGTATTCACCAATATTTGTGGGGAAGGAAATTCAAGATGGTGACTGACCATAAACCTTTGCTGACTTTGTTTGGAGAGCATTAAAGTCTACCCACCATGGCAGCAGCCAGGATTCAAAGATGGGCAATCATCCTTTCAGCTTATGACTACCACATAGAATACTGTCCCTCAGAGAAACACGGTAATGCAGATGGCCTTTCGCGTGTCCCCCTGCCTGACACGACTGATGTGGGCACGGCCGCCTTGTCAGAAAATATTCGTGCTCTAAAAGCGGAACACTTCGGAGAAGCTCCCTTGAATGCGGACCAGGTGGCACGTGTAACACGCATAGACAAGGTGTTGTCCAAAGTCCTGAAGTATGTTTTGGAGGGATGGCCATTGGATGTGGATGAAAGTTTGAAAGCTTACCACTCACACAGATATGAATTGTCTGCAGAGAGAGGATGCGTGCTCTGGGGCACAAGGGTGATAATAGCTGATAAACTGAGAGAAACTGTACTGAAAGAACTGCATGTTGGTCATCAAGGGATCGTAAAGATGAAAACTTGCCCGCAAATATGTGTGGTGGCCTAAAGTGGATGCAGATCTGGAGCGGGTTAGCAGAGCTTGTGAGCCATGCCAGATGGAACAAAAGGCTCCTCGACAGGTTCCGTTACAACCTTGGGAATTTCCTGGTCAAAGCTGGAAAAGAATACACATAGACTTTGCTGGTCCTTTACTAGGACACACATTTATGATACTTGTGGACGCATACTCGAAGTGGCTGGAGGTGTATAGAATGTCTAATATCACCTCACAAGCTACCATCGCAAGACTGAGGAGGTTGTTTGCAGCATACGGACTTCCAGAGCAAATTGTCACTGACAATGGAACACAATTTACATCTGAGGAGTTCAAAAACTTCATGCAGCTAAATGGCATTCTTCATTCAACGAGTGCACCAGGTCATCCTGCTACCAACGGCCTAGCAGAAAGGTATGTGCAGACATTTAAAAGCGGAATGAAGAAACTTGCACACTTGTCAATGGACTTGGAAGATAAGATCTCTCTTTTCTTAATGCAGTATCGCACCACTCCAAACTGCACTACAGGCCAATCGCCAGCAGATCTTTTTCTTAATAGGCATGTGTGCACTCGCCTGGACTTTGTTCATCCAGATGTCACTGTTGCTGTTTGCAGGAAGCAATACCTGCAAAAGTTCTATCATGACCAACGTGCTGTGGAGAGGTCTTTTTCTGCAAAGGACGCAGTGTATCTCCGTAACACCACAGGAGGAGGGAACAAATGGATTCCAGGTGTGATAGTAAAACAAACCGGGCCAGTGTCTTACAAAGTTCAGGGACGAGACTCAGATGTCACTTTCAGGAGACATGGCGACCAGTTGAGACCCCGGGTTGTGGAGGATGAGCTGGTTAAAGAGACTGACTGTTCAGGGACTGACAATCCGATTCAAACCCGAGCTCCCGAGGGGGAAAAACAAGCAGTCCCTGAGCCTTCTCAAGAGGACTGTGGAGGAGTTACAGGGGTGGCTCAGAGTCCACGCTGCTCATCCAGAAGTAGAAAACCACCAAAATGTTTGGATCTGTAATTCATGAGACATACACCCTTTGCAATAGCACTACGGGATGATGTTTTTTCTGATGTTCTGATGTTGTTTTTGGAAAGAAGAAAGTAACTGTTATGTTGTTGTTAATGCCGATAATGTTTTGTGCCATGCAAGGGTTCAGGTGAATCTGAATGTTCGTTGTTTTAAAAGGGGGGCAATGTGATGTATTCCAAGTTAACATTTTGAGACTATAGAGATTCCGTAGCTGTGTGCTGGGAATGTTGGGTAATGTTCGAGGGCGCGCTCTGGGCAGTCTAAAAAATAGACAGAGTACAAAGCTGTGGTCTAAAGACAGACATTCCGTCTCTTGTGTCTTCTTGAAGAGATACATCACAGTAACCCAGTGTCAATACAGGGTTACAATTACTTTAAAATTGTATTAAAATAGTGTAATATCTCTTTAGAAAAAAATCTGACAAAATAGCTTAATGTCCCTTTAAGGAAAAAAACAGCCAAAATAGTGTAATATCCGTTAGAAAGGAATCAGCCAATCAGGAGTGATAGTTCCTCCCCTAGCTGAACATGATTGACAGGACACGAGGCTTTAGATATTTGTTTTAAGGAATAGCTGAGTGAATTACACAGCATTTCTATTGAAGGGAATGTTATACAAATAATATATTGTTTCTATGATGATTTTATTTTAATTTTGTGAGTGGAACTGTTAAACGTAAATGTTTAAATTCTGCTTTGAGTAGATAAAACAGCTATGTGTTGCAACTTAATTTATGTTGAGCCTGTATTGTTTACAGTTTTTCTCTAATCCAGGGATATAAGAGTATACATTTTTTGTTGATTTATTATCAGCTGTTATTAATTAGGTATAAGGTTGTGTATGTTGTATTCTAGATATTTGAGTTGATATTTGAAGTTGAACTAAAGTGTGATAAATAGGCCTGAACATGTGATCATTTAGTATTATGCAGCATGTGATTCTTAATGTTACATGGTTGTTATGCTTTAGTCTTTCATCCTACAGAAAAGCATTAAAAACTGCTAGATCCGATTACTTTTTTTCTCTATTAGAAGAAAACAAACATAACCCCAGGTATTTGTTCAATACAGTGGCTAAATTAACGAAAAATAACGCCTCAACAAGTGTTGACATTTCCCAACACCACAGCAGTAATGACTTTATGAACTACTTTACTTCTAAAATCGATACTATTAGAGATAAAATTGCAACCATTTAGCCGAAAAGGTGGTATCCTCACAATTATATTCCTTCTTAGAGAAAAATGGTATATGTGAGGATTTCTAGTCAGGATTTAGACTGTATCATAGTACTGAGACTGCTCTCCTTAGAGTTACAAATGATCTGCTCTTATCATCTGATCGTGGGTGTATCTCTCTATTAGTTTTATTGGATCTTAGTGCTGTGTTGACACAATTGACCACAACAATATTTTGCATAGACTTGAACACTTTGTTGGCATCAGTAGAAGTGCATTAGCATGGTTTGCATGGTT
Organism: Carassius auratus; assembly: GCF_003368295.1. NCBI lineage: Eukaryota > Metazoa > Chordata > Actinopteri > Cypriniformes > Cyprinidae > Carassius > Carassius auratus. The sequence continues at coordinate 21,996,407 of NC_039271.1, read as the reverse complement.
TAAATCGTACTTATATGACCACCATCAGTTCGTAGCAGTGAATGAAGATGTATCATATCGATCACAAGGTGTCACGGTTGGTAAACCGTGATCTCGGGTTGTTTTCACTTTGTGGTGAATTCTGTGTGTTCTGCGTCTGCACTGATTAGTTGTGGACGTCTCCGTTAATTGTATCAGCAACAGCTGCCACTCATTACTCATCTCCTATATAATGGCTTGTCTCACGTCTTGTGTTTGTGAGATCGTTGTTTCATGTCGTTGTGTTACCCCCGTCTGGCTCCTGTGTTGGTTTGCGTTTTGGATGTCTGTGTTTTCCCTAGAACCTCATCCACTCTCCGCACGATCACTCAGCCACGGACACTTACCTTCGGCTCTGTTCCCCGCAGTTCCTGTGCCACTCTCTCCTGCTGCCTCACGCCGTCAAGACCCGGACTCCTCACCTACACTCCACTACCAGCTGGATTTCTCACCTTCCACCGTCTCTCCTGGAGTGTTATCGCCTCGTCGTCTTTGTGTGTCTTTGTATCATTCTCAGCATCTCATTAAATCCTGTTAACTCGCATTTGTTTCCGGACTGTCTTTTCACCAGCCATCACAGAACGATCTCACCCGACATGGAAGCAGCGAGCACCAACACCTTCACCGATTTCCTGCACCATAGCGTCAAGAGAATGGATCAGCAGCAGGAGAGCATCTCGAACACCGGAACACCGGACTCACGTCTCCCACTGCGCCCATCGCCCCGCCTGCGCCGACCGTTCCCCCGGGGATTCCCCAGGACCACTTCCGGCCTGAGCCGCAACTTCCGGCGCCGGAGAGTTACGCTGGTGAGCCAACTTATTGCTCCAAGGTAGCGTTCATGCTCACACTCTTATCGGGCAAGGCTGCCTTATGGGGAACGGCGGTGTGGGAAAATCAACATCCGTGCTGTGCCTCGTTCCACCTCCTTTCTGACGAGATGAAGAGAGTTTTCGACCAGGCCGCGACCGGCAGGGAGGCCGCCCATCGCCTCTCGGAACTCCGTCAAGGACATTCATCGGTCACAGAATATTCCATCGAGTTCCGTACCCTGGCGGCCGCGTGCCAGTGGAACGAGGCGGCGCAGTGGGATAGATTCCTGCATGGGTTATCCGACCGTGTGCAGCAGGAGATCTACCTCCTCGAGCTACCCTCAACGAACTCATCGACCTGGCGTTGCAGGTGGAGGCCAGGTTTAATCGCCTGGGCCGCCAACACAGTCCTTCCAGACCTCCATTCTCTCCTGGTAGGGGGCGCTTAAGTCGAGAGAACACGGTCGGCTCTGTCGACGATCACGAGCCCATGCAGGTGGGTCGAGCTCGGCTGTCCCGAAGGGAGAGGGAATGGCGGAGGTCCCAAGGACTATGTTTATACTGTGGAGACTCTGATCATAACATCTACTCATGCCCGGTTAAAGGACCCAGCCCGGTAGTAAACCTGAGGCTACTATCGGGTGGGATCTCCGCTGAGAAGTCCTCACCTACATCATCGACCCTCCTTCCGGTGAAACTGCGGTGGAGAAATCAACATCACGAAAGTCACGCCCTTCTGGACTCCGGAGCCGAAGGTAACCTCATGGATTCTTCACTTGCACATCACCTGAACATTCCTGTCCTTCCTGTGTCCCTCACCATCCATGTCACCGCACTCAACGGCCAGGAACTGCCTCCCGTCACCCACCATACTGAACCCATCACACTCATCACATCCGGCAATCATCAAGAAACCATATCCTTTTTTCTCATGGACTCCCCTGTTGCTCCCATTGTTTTAGGTCACCCCTGGTTGTCCAAACATAATCCACGAGTGGAATGGGGTTCGAACACTATCACATTGTGGAGTGAAAGTTGTCATGAGTCTTGTTTGGTTTCTGCCTGTCCTGTTGTTCCTGTGTCTGTCTTTCAGAAGGAGACCATGGCGTTGCCAAACGTGCCCGTAGAGTATCTGGACCTGAAGGAAGTGTTCAGTAAGTCCCGGGCTGCTTCTCTTCCTCCGCATCGTCCCTATGACCGTGCCATAGACTTAGTGTCAGGTAAATCTCCGCCTAAAGGCAAGTTATACTCTCTTTCTATTCATGAGAGGGAGGCCATGGAGAAATACATTTCTGATTCCCTAGACTCTGGGTTCATCCGTCCTTCCTCATCTCCAGCGGGGGCGGGGTTCTTTTTTGTGGGTAAGAAGGATGGTTCTCTGCGACCTTGTATTGATTACCGGGAGCTGAACAACATTACTATTAAGAATACTTATCCATTACCACTCATGTCTTCAGCTTTCGAGAGGTTGCAGGGAGCATCGGTATTCACAAAATTGGATTTACGTAATGCTTATCATTTGGTCCGCATCAGGAAGGGGGATGAATGGAAAACTGTCTTTAATACCCCTAGAGGCCACTTTGAATATTTGGTTATGCCGTTCGGGCTCTCCAACTCGCCCGGGGTTTTCAAAGCACTCGTGAATGACGTGTTGAGAGATATGGTAGATCAGTTTATATATGTTTACCTGGATGACATACTGATTTTTTCTTCATCTCTCCAGGAACATGTTCAACATGTCAGACGAGTGCTCCAGAGGTTACTAGAGAATGGGCTTTTTGTCAAGGCGGAGAAGTGCGTATTCCATGCACAGTCGGTCCCCTTCCTAGGGTTTATCGTGTCGTCTGAGGGAATACGAATGGACCCTGACAAGGTAAAGGCTGTGATAGATTGGCCATCTCCAGATTCCCGTAAGGCCCTACAGTGGTTTCTGGGGTTCGCCAATTTCTATCGGCGTTTTATTCGTAATTACAGCCAACTAGCCTCACCTCTGACAGCCTTGACCTCCCCTAGTACTCTGTTCAGGTGGTCTGACGCAGCTGAAACTGCGTTTTCTAACCTAAAGAGCCGCTTTGTTTCGGCTCCCATCCTTGTCGCCCCTGATCCCACACGGCAGTTCGTGGTTGAGGTCGACGCATCAGAGGTGGGGGTAGGAGCAGTGTTGTCCCAACGTGCTGCTTCAGACGATAAGGTCCACCCTTGCGCGTTTTTCTCTCATCGATTATCTCCTGCCGAACGTAATTATGACATTGGCAATAGAGAGTTGTTGGCGGTCAAATTAGCGTTGGAGGAGTGGCGCCACTGGTTAGAGGGTTCAGGGGTTCCCTTTATTGTTTGGACCGATCATAAGAATTTAGAATACATTAGAACTGCTAAAAGACTCAATTCCAGGCAGGCTCGGTGGGCACTTTTTTTCGGTCGTTTTGATTTTACCCTATCGTACCGCCCGGGTTCCAAGAACGTTAAACCCGATTCTTTGTCACGTCTTTTTGATCCCTCCGCCCGTCCCGTTACTCCTGAGTGTATTTTGCCTGAGAGACACTTTGTGTGTCTTTGTATCATTCTCAGCATCTCATTAAATCCTGTTAACTCGCATTTGTTTCCGGACTGTCTTTTCACCAGCCGTCACACAAGGGCAGTATGGAGTACCTCAAGGCTCAGTACTAGGGCCGCTACTCTTCACGCTTAATATGTTACCCTTAGGAGATATCATCAGGATACATGGTCTTAGCTTTCACTGTTATGCTGATGATACTCAGCTCTATATTTCTTCACGGCCCAGGGAAAACACACCAATTTGAAAAACTAATGGAATGCATAGTCGATATAAAAAACTGGATGACGAGTAATTTCTTACTGCTAAATTCTGAATAAACAGAGGTGTTAATTATAGGACCTAAAAACTCAGCTCGTAATAACCTAGAACACTGTCTAAGACTTGATGGTTTCTCTGTCAATTCTTCGTCATCAGTTAGGAACCTAGGTGTGCTATTTGATCGCAATCTTTCCTTAGAAAGCCACGTTTCTAACATTTGTAAAACTGCATTTTTCCATCTCAAAAATAAATCTAAATTACAGCCTATGCTCTCAATGTCAAATGCAGAAATGTTAATCCATGCATTTATGACCTCAAGGTTAGATTATTGTAATGCTTTATTGGGGGGTTGTCCTGCACGCTTAACAAACAAACTACAGGTAGTCCAAAATGCAGCAGCAAGAGTTCTTACTACAACCAGGAAGTATGACCATATTAGCCCGGTCCTGTCAACACTGCACTGGCTCCCTTTCAAACATTGTATAGATTTTAAAATATTGCTTATTACTTATAAAGCCCTGAATGGTTTTGCACCTCAGTATTTGAATGAGCTCCTTTTACATTATAATCCTCTACATCCGCTACGTTCTCAAAACTCAGGCAATTTGATAATGCCTAGAATATTAAAATCAACTGCGGGCGGCAGATCCTTTTCCTATTTTGCGCCTAAACTCTGGAATAACCTACCTAACATTGTTCGGGAGGCAAACACACTCTTGCAGTTTAAATCTAGATTAAAGACCCATCTATTTAACCTGGCTTACACATAACATGCTAATATGCTTTTAATATCCAAATCCGTTAAAGGATTTTTAGGCTGCATTAATTAGGTAAACCGGAACCGGAAACACTTCCCATAACACCCTATGTACTTGCTACATCATTAGAAGAATGGCATCTACGCTAATATTTGTCTGTTTCTCTCTTATTCCGAGGTCACCGTAGCCACCAGTTCCAATCTGTATCCAGATCAGAGGGTCACCCAGATCCAGTACGTGTCCAGACCAGATGGTGGATCAGCACCTAGAAAGGACCTCTACAGCCCTGAAAGATAGCGGAGACCAGGACAACTAAAGCCCCAGATACAGATCCCCTGTAAAGACCTTGTCTCAGAGGAGCACCAGGACAAGACCACAAGAAACAGATGATTCTTCTGCACAATCTGACTTTGCTGCAGCCTGGAATTGAACTACTGGTTTCGTCCGGTCAGAGGAGAACTGGCCCCTCAACTGAGCCTAGTTTCTCGCAAGGTTTTTTTCCCATTCTGTCACAGATGGAGTTTCGGTTCCTTGCCGATGTCACCTCTGGCTTGCTTAGTTGGGGTCACTTCATCTACAGCGATATCGTTGACTTGATTGCAAATAAATGCACAGACACTAGTTATTTATTTGAACAGAGATGCCATCACTGAATTCAGTGATGAACCGCCTTTAACTATCATTTTGCATTATTGACACACTGTTTTCCTAATTAATGTTGTTCAGTTGCTTTGATGCAATGTATTTTGTTTAAAGCGCTATATAAGTAAAGGTGACTTTGACTTTAGTATGACTGTTGTACAAAATATATATAGAACATTATTTTAAATTTCCTGTTTGAAATAAACAGGTCAGGTCTTATGAACAGAGTATAAACTACTTGGAAGATCCTTCTCTATCGATGGCGAGCCTCCCAGTGTGATCGTGAAGAGACGCAGACCAACTCATCGAACGTTTCCCCTGGTGGTATGAAAGTATCATTCGCCTGAGCTGGTACCCACTTTCATCCAAGTGCAAACTTCCTTTTAAAAGGAGGAACTGTCACAGCACTGGTGACACACACTACTGACACTGAACTATTGACAGGATTGACTAACACAGAAAGTGATCACAAAACAGATTTTAACGACTACAAAAGGACACAATTAGAGACTCATTTATTTTAAAGGGCCCATTTTTTTATTTTATTTTTTCATATAAATGTTATGCAATTGTGTTTCAACTGTTATTCGCAACTTAATGTGAGTAAAAGTTACTGGTTACTACTTACCTGGTCTGATATTTCCTTTTATTGGTACAGTTTATATCACATAAACTTGGCGAGCCAGCCAAGGAGCTTTGTGAGTAGACTGGTGCCATACAGGAAAGCCAGTTAGAGCGCCACCTGCAGATAACACTTTGAATTGCATTTTTTTTTTTTTTTTGTTAAAAGTTTGAAAATTTCAGGGTTGAGTGTTATACCTGTAAAATGGAGATGGTTGAGAACGAAAATATCAGTACCAAATTCAGTCATAGTAAGTGGGTTATCCTATACCCCTGTAGATGAGGAGATTTTCGATTACTTAAAGAAACGGGGGTCATTCAGTAGGATCTTTAAGATTGAGAATCCTGAGTCTGAATATCACAAACAAGCCAGCATTGAGTTTAAATCAGGTGCAACACTGCAGTCAATTGAAACTATACTGCCGCTAGATAGACCCAGTTCTGAGGACTCCAATGTCATACACCACGTAAAAACACTAGCTAGTGTTCACTAGTGTTCATTTGAGGACATGTTGAGAGGGGAGTTGACAAGGAATAGTTTTACAGAAACTATTGGAACACAGGCCCCAGTGGAAGAAGTAGAGACAGTTCATGAGCCAACTCCACCAGTGAGTGAAAGGATAGAGCCCATCTTACCTACGACTCAAGCTCAGCCCAGACCCACACCAGCTCAACTGGGACAACATCATAACTCCACTGAAACTCCACTTAACCCTCACTCCACTGGTGAATTAAGTCAAACTGTTGGTGAAAGACAGTCTTACATTGAACCAACAGCTACATTCACTCCATCTGTTTTGAGGGATCCCAACTTTTTCTTATCTCCTGATCACCTCAGCATACCTGAAGTTCAGCGGGTAGTGGTGAAACACATTGTGAAAAGTGCAGAAAATTCATCTCAATTGCACCCACTGGCCAAATTGAGGATTTTCTCAAGAAAAGTCCCTTGCCCGAACTCTGAGGTGGATTATGAAACCTGGCGAACTAGTGTTGACTTCTACTTGACTGATCCCACTGTTTTCTCATTCACAGATGGTGAGAAGAATTGTTGATAGCCTTTTACCCCCTGCTGCTAATGTAGTGAAGCCTTTAGATCGTCATGCTACTCCACAAGATTACCTAAGGTTGCTAGACTCTGCATATGCAACTGTAGAGGATGGTTATTTGCAAAATATCTTAACACTCACCAGAATTCAGGTGAGAAACCATCTACCTACCTTCATAGACTGCAGTCATCCTTGAGTGTCGTTGTGAAAAGGAGGGCTGTAAGTGCCAGTGATGAAGACAGACAGCTTCTCAAACAGTTCTGTAGAGGGTGTTGGGACAATACAGTGATCGCAACTCTCCAGCTGGAACAGAGACAAAATAAACCACCCACCTTCTCAGAGTTTTTGTTGTTGTTGCGGACTGAAGAGGATAAGCGAGCCGCCAAGGCAAGTCGAATTAAGCAGCACCTCGGATTCACAAAAACAAAAGCCCAGGCTAATGCACAAGCTGTGTGTGTCGATGGAATCCCTGATTATGACATGAAAATCCAAGATAACAGTATACCTTCGACCATGAAACAGATTCAAAAACAGATAGCTGACCTCCAAGCTCAGATTGCTGCTTTCACAGTTTCCAATGGAGAGAAAGCAGTGAGAAATGAAGTGCCTAATGCTCAGAGGGCTAATAGGCTAGTGACAATGCTCCTGAATTTTCGAGATACCCCTACCGGAGGTAGAACTAAACCCAACAATGTTTTTCCTCATCTCTAAGGTCTCCCATATATGAAATGGATTCTTGGCTAAAAATATTTTACTGCTAAGATTGTTAAATTAACAGATATTGTTATACACCACAAAACCAATAAAGGACTAAAATATAGCCCGTCCGTATGGGAGTTAAGGCATATAAACTAATGCAGATCAATCACACAAGCTCTGAGAGCTTTGAAACTTGACAAGTTTGTAGTCAGGAAGTTGATTTAACTACTAAAAAAGACTGGATGTGAATATCTTGATGTATGGAATAAATAGACACATGTAAACACATATCTAAAATAAGCGGACATGCACAAATTTAATATCTATGCAGAATGTTTTCATTTACTTTGTGCTTGCTTTGCCTGGCATTATCATAGAAACACATATGGCTTGTTGGAAAGGTGGGGTTGTGCTGAATCCAGCAATAACAAATATGTAAATATATGATAAAAGAGAAGTGTTCTGTCACTCAATGTATGAGGTGTCCAAAATTAATGAAAATGGAACACTGACATAATTGAGTCCAAACCCATTCATTATCAGTGGTGAGAAGAATGTTGAGAAATTCAAATATAAGAGACATCAAAAAATATTTAATATGGCACCTTGTAATATATGGAAACAAAGATTGAAATCGAAAGATAACACCTTACCATAGCACAAACAGGAGACCAGGAGTTTTAACTTAATGAACTTTTTAATAAAACTATAACTTAACTTCACACAATACAAATTAAATTACTGTCTTAAAACAAATGGCAATCTAACTAAAGAAACAAACACTCTTCGGGAAATGAGCCCTGTCTTCTCAGGCTGTTTAGTTTATTTTCTAGCAGCAACCATTTGGAGCATCAACTGCTTTTGGTAACCATTGGAGAAGGGTCTGGCTGCAGACTTGCACTTGCACCCTCAGACACTGCTTCTGCTAGCGACGTCACTTGCAGTCTTTATTTTTTATTTTGTTCTATTTATTGATAACTTTTTGTTTGAATTTGCCAACATTTTATAACAGTTGTCATGTGGCGAAGACAAGAAAAAATAAACTAAATTACAATGTCAATTGCAATCGCTACTTGCACTCTCCGCTACTTGTGACTTCACTTGCAATCAACACAAATCGTGCATGTTGCCATTGGAGACAAGACGCTGTGGTTGTGATTAAACGATTAAAACTAATTTAGTACTATAACGTACAGGGTCCTGCAAGAAAAAGACAAGATCGGCAAATCCATGGCCAGAACACCAGAATATGAACATTCGCACAAAGTCTCTAGCTAAGCGTAGAAAAAAAACACTTAACATGGCTTAATATATTAAGATGCTATTAAAATATCAAATTAAATGTACAGTTCATTAATATAAGGAATATGTATATAGTATGAAAAGTAATAAAAAAAAATAAAATAAATAAAAAATAAAGACTGCAAGTGATGTCACTAGCGGAAGTGCAAATGTCTGAGTGTGCAAGTCTGAGAGTGCAAGTACAAGCCTGCAGCCAGACCCTCTTGAAACATTTTGGGGTCAACCCCCCATGATGTAACAACTACAACACACCACTCATCCACATTGTCTTCAGTGACAAAGTGGGTCATATTTGGAAAGTCAGGGCAAGAGCAAAACCCTGTGCAGGTCAAGCCCACAGAAAGACACTGGCATTTGGTGGCATCGGTGCAGTTTCTGTCTTTACAGTAGAGGTGGGTGAGGTCTCTAACTCCTTTAGGTGCTGCTGCCTTCTGGAACATCACAGATTAAATGCAGCCACCTTCTCTGAGCCTCCATCCTCTACCAACTTGGTTCCAGAGAAGAGGTTTGGCCAGGTGGCTGTGACGTCACACTGCTGTTTGGTACACAGCTCTCAGCACATGTTGCTGGAAGCCATCTTCTGTTGGGGGTAGATTTGCTGCTGACACCTCAGCTCATCCAGGTTGGTGCTAAGATGCCCATCTTTCAAGATCTTTGATTCAGTGTTGGTGGTCATATCTATCAAAAACTATAACAACGCATCTGTTACCTTCCTTTCCCATTAAAGTTGCAATCTTTTTCCAGACACACTCACCCAGGTCATTGTACGTTTGAAAGGCTGAATCATTGAGCATTTGAAGAAGATCCATGCCATCAATGATATATGCTGATGGTTCTTTTACACTTGGCAGCTGCTGTTGTCTTCTTTATGCTCCCATCATCAAAAAACAAAGAGGGTGGGACAAAATCATGTTTAATCTGAGATACAAGATTTTTATGACTTGGGAGCGGGGAGATACAAGGTTATGCACTCATTGATAAGAATGATACAGACACAGACGTTGCTGCTGCCAGCAGTGTTCATCAAAGTCTGCGGTCGTGTCGAGCCTTTTGACAAGAGATAAGGCGTTAAGGGGTAACTAAACCCCTGGTCAGAGCCTGACTCCACCCACTGGCAATATTTGAAAAATGCTGAAAAGTGGGCAGAGCACAGCGGAGATAGAGGGGACAAACCAAGGGCAGGGCTGAGCCGGTGGGGCGTGAACCTGAGACCCTCAGTGACAGATTAATTGACAGCTGCTGTTAGAATCACTAAAATGGAGAATGACTCTAGTGACACAAGTAATTTTGCAACAGAGCGTTCATTTGAAGTAGAGGACTTTTCTCCCCCACCTTCACCTGAAGTGGAGGATGGCGAGGTGTCAGAGGACACAGGGCCAGGGCCTGAGCCATATCAATTCAAGCCACTGGCTCAAACTGCGGTCTTAACTCCCGGATTCTGATAGGCATCAGCGTGAGCTGTGTGGAGCATTACAGCTGTGTGGAGCATTACCGAAGCATTACAGCTATGGCTTTTTAACAAAACAAGCCTACTCAAATGTATATAACCTAACGATTTTAATTCGTTATTGTAAGAAATGAAAAAGAGTTATGCAAAGATAGGCTTACTTGGCGCCAGTAGACAGACCTTTTTTCTCCCATAAATAAAACCTGTTAGCCTACTTGGGGCATTTTACATGCACAGTGCCAACTTTGAGTCAGTAAAATAATAATAAAAACAATAATTTAATGCTGGTATCAAAAACATTTAATTCAATACAAGTAGAATTAGAAATTAGATACATTTTAAAACTTCAATGCACATGTATAATAAGCCTAGTAATAATAACCCTAGTACTATCGATCATAACATACTTCTACAGAGACTGGAAAACGTCTCAGGTTACATATGTAACCATGGTTCCCTGAGTAGGGAACGAGACACTGCGTCCTCTAGGGGGCGCTTTGGGGAACACCTCGTCGTGACCCGTGTCTGAAGCATACAATGAAAAAACACCAACTTGTTGGCCGTCGACAGCCTCCGACGTCACTACCGGCGCGACTATAAATCAGCACCGGGAGAGCACGTCATTATCTTCTTCGTCTGAAGCTTGCGTCCGAAGCATGGCAGAGAGCTAGAGGACGCAGTGTCTCGTTCCCTACTCAGGGAACCATGGTTACATATGTAACCTGAGACGTTCCCTTTCGAGGGAACTTCGAACTGCGTCCTCTAGGGGGCGCTTTGGGGAACAGTATACCCACGCCGCCATGCTGAGGGGAATGCAGGCCAGAATCATGGCGAGCACTAAGTACCAACTCTACCATTACTATGGGAGTTGCCCCTGGGACGTTTAGACGGCTGTCTGTGACAGTACCCCTTACGGCCAAAAGGCCTAAGCTACATACCCAACTTAATTGTTAGGGCCTCGGCCCTGGGTAGAGCTGAAGGCTTGGAATCAGGAAAGATTCCTTTAAAGGGATACGGCTAAGAACCTAGCATTTGTACCAAGTCCTGCCTGTCACACAGGGGCTACCGCTAGCTTACGCATAAGCTTGCTGAAAGAGCTGTCTCAACAGTTCTCTAGTAGCAACACCCTGTTTAGATAGGTATCCGAGGATACATAGGTGGAGTGGCGCCCAAGATGAACGGGGCTTTTACCAACTCAAGAAAGGGCACGAAGCAACCGCGCGAAGCCCTCACCATATAGGATTTTAGAAAGAACGCAGAATACTAGCGTGCAAACTTACCACAGTGTGGATTTCAGAAAATGTGCAAAGACTACACGTGCACACTTACCATAGCATGGATTTTCAAATACTGTTCTAAGGAGGGGCTCTCGTGGCACTCTGATAGAGCAGCTCATAGATGCAATGTTGCATCTTAAAACAGTATGATTGAGAGTCATAAACTCGATCTATGGAAACAATACTGGAGCGCTCTGGGAAAAAAACAGAGAACTCCGTCTCGTACGAGAGGAGAACTCCGAGCTCAGAGTAGCGCACTCATAGGTGACCCTTTTTTTTTTGGAAAAAGGGGAGCGCTGCTAAATTACCACGAGAATCACCCAAATAGCCCCTCCATGAAATTCCCTGCAGTGCTGTGCCAGGCCTGATGATCAAGGAGGCTCCCTCAGAAACCTGTGATCTCTGCCGCCTAATACCGGAACATGAAGCCGGATGGCTGCTGCTGGCGAATGTTTAGTAAACACTATAACTGAGCACTGCAAAGGAAACTCTAGACAGAGTTTATTAGTAGACACGTAACCACCAGCAATTAAATACACATAAGTATATACAGAGAGGGTTACATTTACTCACTCACCCTCCTACGCCGGAGCCCCGCTCAAGGGGTACCTCCTTTTAACCTGGACCATCAGTTTCAGGTTGGTTGCTATGGACATAGAACCATAAAAAATATTATAGGTCCAGCATAGGAGACTGTTATGCGAGAGGTTTCCACCTAACCTCGATCAGGTGGAGAGCTGGTGGTTACAGGGGAATTAGGAAGGGGAGGATAAAAGCAGAAGTTAACCTTTTGAAGTCGATTAACGCATATACGCGTTATGTCTTTTCTTTTAGTAGATACCTCGGTATCATTCTGATTCGGACGAGAACGCTGCCTCGTCTAGATCATACCTCTTAGGTTCTGCTTACCTCCTCGTGACCCACGATTCCTCTAACCCCTGTCCGCAGGTGGGGGAGGAGCGCGAGTTGCGACACTAGCCTTCTGTTCCCGTCTTTGATCCTCAGATCGAGACAGGCCAGGACCCCTATGTTGTTTGGGCTCAGACCTGGACCTTCGTGGGACGAAGGATCTGAAAGCAGCAGAGCGCGCCTTCGTCTCCCTGAACTTTTCAAATCGCCGCCTCAACGGAAATACCGAAAAGTTCAGAAGGCGAAACCTGAGCATCGAGCAGAAAGCATTTTCTTTCCTCCCGATGTCTGTTCATCCACATATGTCTCTCCGCTGCCACCATGGCCGCCATAGTCCTGCCCCATGGCGGAGGCGGCCTGCTTGGTAGCATGGAGAGAGATCCGTGGTGTGGCGCAGCTCAGCTACCAGATCGGAAAAAAAAACAAAAACCCAGCCTCTATCCAGGTCTCTTAGCAGATCAGTCTGATATGCTTGAAGCACCAGCATTGTGTGTAATAAAGCCACAGCCTGACCTGCTACTGCGTATGCCTTGCCATTTAAGCGAGATGATTTTCTGAAGGGGCTTAGATGGCAAGGAGGGAGAATAAGAGAGGAGGTTTCCCCTGCAGAAAGAAAACATTTTTCACATATAAAAATTTATAAATTATTTATAAATTTTTAGCTCTTTCTACAGGGGCATTCCCTCCTAGCCGCTTTCACGTATCACCTCGATGTCGGCAGATTACTTTAATGCCGAAACCGATGGATGCAAAAAGAAAACGGCATCTTTCATTTCTTTTTAATCTCTGTATGGAGATCATGCACAAATGAAAGGCTCACCTGAGCTGGAGGGTTATGGTCAAAAAGGTAATTTTCGCTCAATAACCTCCAACAGCTCTACATACGCAGGGCAGGAGAATTGAGAAGGCTCAGCCTCAGCTTCTTCACCATCCTTAAATATCTCCTGCTTTTCCTGGGTAAAAACCCAGCAGAGCACTAACCTCAGTATGAGAAAGTGTTAAAGATATAACATCATCCTCCCAAGGCTCTCTCTCGTCCGCCGCCCCTTTTTTTTTTTTTTTTTTTTTTTTTTTTTTTTTTTACGATCTCGAAAGGGAAAGTCCCTCCTAAACCATTCAGACAGATCCATCTGTATTCTCACGAGCTCATTTTCTTTCCTGCCTCAGCGTGGACAGATCCTGAACCGCGGGAAGCAGAAAGCTTGCCTTTTTTTTTTTTTTTTTTTTAGAAGAGAGACGAACGAGAGCGGAGCTTTTTCCATTGAAAAAACGCTCACAGTGCACGCAGATTGCCTCCACAAAGACATCGCGTGCGTGCTCTTCACCCAAACAAATGACGCAAAGATCGCGTGTGTCATCGGGTGTCAAATAACGCCGACACGGATGCACACATCGTCTAAACGCTTGCTAGTTGTCGCCATGATAAACAGAGAAAGATCGCCCTTACCGGTTCTTTCAGATGCACGCTTCAAACAAAACAGTCAGTTGAAGATGAAGAAGATAATGACGTGCTCTCCCGGTGCTGATTTATAGTTGCGCCGGTAGTGACGTCGGAGGCTGTCGACGGCCAACAAGTTGGTGTTTTTTCATTGTATGCTTCAGACACGGGTCACGACGAGGTGTTCCCCAAAGCGCCCCCTAGAGGACGCAGTTCGAAGTTCCCTCGAAAGGGAACTGGGTTGGGCTTTCTGGGATGGTACTCAAATGGTTCAGGTCATACTTAGAAGGGAGAGGCTATTATGTGAGTCTAGGAGAGCATAAGTCTAAGTGGACGTCCATGACATGTGGAGTGCCACAAGGGTCAATTCTTGCACCGCTCTTGTTTAGCCTGTATATGCTTCCATTAAGTCAAATAATGAGAAAGAACCAAATTGCCTATCACAGCTATGCTGGTGATACCCAGATTTACCTAGCCTTATCTCCAAATTACTACAGCCCAATAGGAGGATCTTTGATAACATCTTTGTACGCATACGCGAGTGGTTGTGTGGCAACAAAACAAACAGTATTGCGGGCTGTAAAGACGCAACGAGCACTTTCAAGTGAGTTAAGGCCCGTTCACACCAAGCACGATAACTATAAAGATAACTATAAAGATAACGATATTAGCGTCCACACCAGCGAACGATATTGTCTGTGTATTTTAAGCGGACGCGGCACGTCTGCTGCTTTAAATTCCCGAGCTCATTACAGCAGGATTGATTCTGATTGGTTGGCAATGTTTTATCGTTCATCAGGGGGGAAAAAATCGTTCTGAAAGTGATTCCAACGATATCGTTTCTCTGTGCCTTTATCGTTATAGTTATGGTGTGGACTCTGCTATTCTTTAATATTGAGAACGATTTTTAGAACTATATCTTTATCGTTTACTTTATAGTTATCGTGTCATGCTCTCAGTCTCTGTTTTCCTGGGTGTTCCCTAGTGAGCTCACTTCTCCTTAGGCACTTCACCATAGGCACTTTAATTCCTCTAGTCTGGTTGTGTCTTCACAGTAATTGCACTCCAATTAGAATCGCACAGGTGCTGACAATCCTCTGTCATTAGTCTCCCTATGTATAGCTGTCTTTCTCTGTCATCTGTATGGAGTCCTTACCCTATGTGTGAGTTGTGCTCGTCTCCCGAGTTTTCCCTTACCTTCTTGTTCCTCCGAGTTTCCTAT
Source organism: Carassius auratus (assembly GCF_003368295.1). NCBI lineage: Eukaryota > Metazoa > Chordata > Actinopteri > Cypriniformes > Cyprinidae > Carassius > Carassius auratus. The sequence goes on along the minus strand of NC_039271.1, from coordinate 21,981,401 downwards.
CCGTTTCATCCGGTTCCCTCTTTTGTTTGGTTTTGTCTCTCACGACTGTTTATTTTGTATTTTTTCCCTTCTGTAAATAAACCCGTACTTGCAATTGGATCCTGCCCTCACCTTGTGTTTTTCCCAAAACCCAACCGTCACAGAAGGACTCCATCAAACAAGGATCCAGCGGTATGTCTGCTGCCATGTTCTCCCCAGCCAGCAAGCGGGAGAAAGGTGGCTTCGAGGGCTCTCGCCTAGTGGTGTTCCGGGGAACCAGGGGAGGTCGCTCCAGAACAAATAGCCGGGAGGAGGTCCGGCAGTGATCTCCACTGTGGGCAACCGTCGACCCGGGATTCGGTTGGGGGTTGGGGGTCGGCCGAGCCAGCGCCGTGGAACCAGATGGCCGCCAGTCCTGTGCATCGGCACAAAATGGCCGCCAACCCAGCACCACAGCACAAAATGGCCGCCAACCCAGCACCACAGCACAAGATGGCCGCCAGTCCAGCGCCACAGCACAAGATGGCCGCCAGTCCAGTGCCACAGTACAAGATAGTCGCCAGTCCAGCGCCACAGTACAAGATGGTCGCCAGTCCAGCGCCACAGTACAAGATGGCCGCCAGTCCAGCGCCACAGTACAAGGTGGCCGCCAGTCCAGCGCTGCTGCACAAAATGGCCGCCAACCCAGCGCCACAGCACAAGATGGCCGCCAGTCCAGCGCCACAGCACAAGATGGCCGCCAGTCCAGCGCCACAGTACAAGATGGCCGATTCAACGGCTGAGTCTCCTGATAAGGTGCCACCGACTCGCCATCATAAAGGACGGAGGAGGAGACGGGCGTCTGCCGTTCCTCAAGGTCCAGAGGTGGTGCCCGATGCAGTTCCCGAGGCGGTGCCCGAGGCGGTGCCCGATGCAGTTCCCGAGGCGGTGCCCTATACGGTTCCCGATGCAGTTCCCGAGGCGGTGCCCGAGGCGGTGCCCGATACGGTTCCCGATGCAGTTCCCGAGGCGGTGCCCGATGCAGTTCCCGAGGCGGTGCCCGATGCAGTTCCCGATGCTGTTCCCGAGGCGGTGCCCGATGCTGTTCCCGAGGCGGTTCCCGATACATTTCCCGATGCTGTTCCCGAGGCGGTGCCCGATGCGGTGCCCGATGCTGTTCCCGAGGCGGTGCTCGATGCAGTTCCCGAGGCGGTACCCGATGCAGTTTCCGATGCTGTTCCCGAGGCGGTGCCCGATGCGGTGCCCGATGCAGTTCCCGAGGCGGTGCACGATGCAGTTCCCGAGGTGGTGCCCGATGCTGTTCCCGATGCTGTTCCTGATGCTGTTCCCGAGGCCGAGGCGGTGCCCGATGCTGTTCCCGATGCTGTTCCCGATGCTGTTCCCGAGGCCGAGGCGGTGCCCGATGCTGTTCCCGAGGCGGTGCCCGTTGCTGTTCCCGAGGCGGTGCCCGATGCAGTTCCCGATGCTGTTCCCGAGGCGGTGCCCGATGCTGTTCCCGAAGCGGTGCCCGATGCTGTTCCCGAGGCGATGCCCGATGCTGTTCCCGAGGCGGTGCCTGATGCTGTTCCCGAGGCGGTGCCCGATACAGTTCCCGATGCTGTTCCCGAGGCGGTGCCCGATGCAGTTCCCGATGCTGTTCCCGAGGCGGTGCCCGATGCTGTTGCCGAGGCGGTGCCCGATGCTGTTCCCGAGGCGGAGGCGGTGCCCAAGGCGGTGCCCGATACAGTTCCCGATGCTGTTCCCGAGGCGGTGCCCGATGCAGTTCCCGATGCTGTTCCCGAGGCGGTGCCCGATGCTGTTCCCGAGGCGGTGCCCGATGCAGTTCCCGATGCTGTTCCCAAAGCTGTTCCCAATGCAGTTCCCGATGCAGTTCCCGATGCTGTTCCCGAGGCCGAGGCGGTGCCCGATGCTGTTCCCGAGGCGGTGCCCGATGCTGTTCCCGAGGCGGTGCCTGATGCAGTTCCCGATGCTGTTCCCGAGGCGGTGCCCGATGCTGTTCCCGAGGCGGTTCCCGATACATTTCCCGATGCTGTTCCCGAGGCGGTGCCCGATGCGGTGCCCGATGCTGTTCCCGAGGCGGTGCTCGATGCAGTTCCCGAGGCTGTGCCCGAAGCAGTTTCCGATGCTCTTCCCGAGGCGGTGCCCGATGCAGTTCCCGAGGCGGTGCACGATGCAGTTCCCGAGGTGGTGCCCGATGCTGTTCCCGATGCTGTTCCCGATGCTGTTCCCGAGGCCGAGGCGGTGCCCGATGCTGTTCCCGATGCTGTTCCCGATGCTGTTCCCGATGCTGTTCCCGATGCTGTTCCCGAGGCCGAGGCGGTGCCCGATGCTGTTCCCGAGGCGGTGCCCGATGCTGTTCCCGAGGCGGTGCCCGATGCTGTTCCCGAGGCGGTGCCTGATGCTGTTCCCGAGGCGGTGCCCGATACAGTTCCCGATGCTGTTCCCGAGGCGGTGCCCGATGCGGTGCCCGATGCAGCTCCCGAGGCGGTGCCCGATGCAGTTCCCGAGGCGGTGCCCGATGCAGTTCCCGAGGCGGTGCCCGATGCAGTTCCCGATGCTGTTGCCGAGGCGGTGCCCGATGCTGTTCCCGAGGCCGAGGCGGTGCCCGATACAGTTCCCGATGCTGTTCCCGAGGCGGTGCCCGATGCTGTTCCCGAGGCGGTGCCCGATGCTGTTCCCGAGGCGGTGCCCGATGCAGTTCCCGATGCTGTTCCCGAGGCGGTGCCCGATGCTGTTGCCGAGGCGGTGCCCGATACAGTTCCCGATGCTGTTCCCGAGGCGGTGCCCGATGCAGTTCCCGAGGCGGTGCCCGATGCAGTTCCCGAGGCGATGCCCGAGGCGGTGCCTGATGCTGTGCCTGAGGCTGTGCCCGATGCTGTTCCAGAGGCAGAGGCAGTACCCGCTGCTGTTCGGGAGGCCGAGGCGGTGCTCGAGGCCGTTCCAGAGGCAGTGCCCGAAGTAGAGGTGTCTCACGTCTCCACAGGCAGTCTTGAGTCGAGTCAGGTGTTCGTAGACCCTCCAGAGTCAGGGCTTGTCACTATTGTCTATTTCCCTCCTTTGGACCTGGCCCTCCGTCCCTCCCCTTTTTTCCCTCCGCCGGTCCACCACCCTCCTGGACTCCTTGTTTTGTGTTACACCTTCCTGTCTCTGCCTTTCCATCCCATCTGGTTGCTCAGTCTCTGTTTTCTCCATTCCACCTGGTTGTTTGTCTCTGTCCATTCTATCTGGTTCTCCTGTTCCTGTTTTCTGACCCTCTGTCCCTCCCCCTAGTCCGCCGCCGCTTCACCTCCCTCCTACCTCTTTCTGTTGGGTTTTCCGGGGTTTCAGGTGGAGCATCTGGGAGCTGCTCCGTAGGGGAGGGGGTAATGTCACGCTCTCAGTCTCTGTTTTCCTGGGTGTTCCCTAGTGAGCTCACTTCTCCTTAGGCACTTCACCATAGGCACTTTAATTCCTCTAGTCTGGTTGTGTCTTCACAGTAATTGCACTCCAATTAGAATCGCACAGGTGCTGACAATCCTCTGTCATTAGTCTCCCTATGTATAGCTGTCTTTTTCTGTCATCTGTATGGAGTCCTTACCCTATGTGTGAGTTGTGCTCGTCTCCCGAGTTTTCCCTTACCTTCTTGTTCCTCCGAGTTTCCTATCCGTTTCATCCGGTTCCCTCTTTTGTTTGGTTTTGTCTCTCACGACTGTTTATTTTGTATTTTTTCCCTTCTGTAAATAAACCCGTACTTGCAATTGGATCCTGCCCTCACCTTGTGTTTTTCCCAAAACCCAACCGTCACATATCGTGCTTGGTGTGAACGGGCCTTTAGAGGGGAAAATCCTCAATACATAAGCACTTTAACATCTGAAGACCGGAGGAGGTCTGGAGAGAAGCTCAAAATTTGTATTGGTGACAAAATCGAAGCTATTCAAAGCCCATATGAGATCTGGGATGACAAAAAACGTTGGTACGACTCGCCCGTGTCTTGGCCACCAGTCTGCTGGGGAGACATTTATTCTTATTTAATAGAAACCCCTGGACCCTTCACTCATGCCAAACAGAAAGCAGTGATCGTGCTAAAAGCAGAGGTTAGACCTGGCCAAGCAGAGTCACAGCATGATTCGCATCTCCCGTCGGTGATCGCCAAAGAGAGCGGCGAAATAATCACTGCTCACTGCGACTGCAAAGCCGGGTAAGTCTTCACTGATCAGTGTTCTTATTTACTTATTTATTTACTGAAAATGTAGTGACTGTTGTACCAATTCAATTGTTTTCAGTGTGAGACTTTCAATGGCGTCTGTACTAATGGTGAAAAATTGTATATCACAGCTTACACATTTCTCCTTCTTTCAAATCCAGTCTTGGAGAAACATGCAGTCGTGTAGCAGCTTTAATGTTTAAAGTAGAAGCAGCTGTCAGGATAGGACTTACAAATGCTGCATGTACTAGTGAGGCTTGCAGCAAAGCACAGCTACAGAATGATGTGAGGAAGATAGTCTGGGTGCTGTGGATTGCGGTTTGGGAAACCTGAATCAGAAAGCGTCCTGGTTCAATCGCCTAATTGCACGCAACCATTTCTTTCATTTTTCGCTATCCTTTTCGGAGGGAATTCGAAAAAACTTTTTATCAGGCCCCCAACTAACCGTACAATCAACCACACAGCAAGAGTGAACCATCCTCTTCTCTAAATCCTCCTCCAAACGTGCAAAACAATCAAATTACAGGTATCTAGTGGTGTTTCCTGCCACACGATTCCCATGATGCAACGCGACAAACATAAACAATGACGTCACAAAAGATCCGCCTGTTGACTCCCTCTGCCAATGCATTGATAAAATTAATAGTTGGATGTGCCAGAGCTTTCTTCAGCTAAACAAGGAAAAAACTGAAGTCATTGCATTTGGAAACAAACAGGCATGAAGTGTTCAAGGTGAATGCATACCTTGACTCAAGGGGTCAAACAACTAAAAATCATTTCAGGAATCTTGGTGTGATTCTGGAGACCGGTCTGAGTTTCAGTAGTCATGTCAAAGCAGTAGCTAAATCAGCATACTATCATCTCAAAAACATTGCAAGAATTAGAGGTTTTGTTTCCAGCCAAGACATGGAGAAACTTGTTCATGCCTTTATCACCAGCAGGGTGGACTATTGTAACGGGCTCCCCACTGGCCTTCCCAAAAAGACCATTAGACAGCTGCAGCTCATGCAGAACGCTGCTGCCAGGATTCTGACTAGAACCAGAAAATCTAATCATATCACACCAGTCCTCAGGTCATTACACTGGCTTCCAGTTAAATATAGTGTGGGGAAATCTAGAATATACATTGATAGAATAGTATAATTGCTATAAGATAATTGTAAGTTAAAAGCTAGACCCCCGCCCCATGTAATAGTTTTTGTAATTTCAGTTATTTTATTAATAATGGTTATTTAATTATTTAGTACATGTATGTCAATTTGTAGTATACAGCTATGTGATGGGTGTCCAGTTGGTGGCAGTAAGCCAGAGTGAAAACACCCCGGAGAAAAACCTAGAAAAGAAAAGTTAGTTCACGCGAGGTTTTGAACGAGAGTATCAGTATTGAGTCATATTGTACTGTGTGGTACGGAGCTGTTGCGAATGACGCTGGCTGAATAAAAGAAACCAACCAAAACACACGCTTGTTCATTCCTTCAAGTGTGCTACAAAATACTGGTGACGAGGATGGGATCGGCGGTGCCGTTTTGAGGTAGTTGTCTACGAAGACGCTGAGCATGGACACTGAGCAACTGCAAGATCAGCTGAGCGCTGCGTTGCTCCGGCTGCAGCTCAATCAGCTGCACGAGGTGTGTGTGTATGTGAAACTGTCAGTGGAGGAGGGACAAACCAAAAGGCACTCGCTGATCAGATTAATAAATGAATCAGTAGAGAATGTTATAGAGACGGAAGATGACGATGTAGCCCGTCAACATGTGTTAGATTTGTTAGAGTTTTCTAGCAAGATGACGCAAAGCAGCGACCGCGCGGTACAAGATTGCAGTAGTGAGCTCGCGCATTTAAAGAGACAGTACACAGAATTGCAGCATCAGTTTGAGTTGTCAACAAATGTGTTAAAAAACGAAATCCAACGTCTGAGTTTGAAAGTTCCTGATGTGTCAAGTCCCCCTGTGTTTTCTGATCATCATCATGCAGTTCCTGAAGTCACTATCCGGCGTGATTTTAAGATTAATGGCCAAATTGGAGAACGTGGTCAGAAAGATAAGCTTTCATACAACAACTTGATGCACCAAATTGATGCTGGAGTGAACAAGGGACACAGAGAGTCTGAAATTATTGATGCTGTGATAAGAGCGGTGAGTCCAGGTATGAGCCTGCGTGATATGCTGGAGATCAAGTCTGATTTAACCCTTTCTCAGCTGCGCACGATTCTTAAAGGCCATTTTAAGGAAGAAAGCTCCACAGACCTGTATCATCGGCTGATAAACATCACTCAAGAGAGCCGTGAGTAACCACAAAACTTCCTATTCCGTGCCATTGAGTTGAAGGAAAGACTTTTAGCTGCTGCTCTAGAACCAGATGGAGAAGAACCATACAGCCCTGATCTCATACAGAGAAGATTTCTGCGCGCACTAGGAACAGGGTTATCGAACGATCACATTAAGTATCAGCTAAAAACTTGCCTTGATGATCCCACAATCACAGATGAGGTTCTCATCACAGCTATGAACGAAGCTGCAAGTCTTGAGTGTGAACGACAGCAAAAGTTCAAGAAGTAGAACTACGTCAAAGTCAAGAGAGAACGGGTCATGCTGTGGGAGGTAAAGAACAGTCCACATGCACACAATTAAAAGCTTTGAAAACTCCACAAGTCATGGACAAGAAAGACTCTGAGCTTTATGAGGTCGTTAAACAGCTGAAAGAGGAGATCGGAGAAATGAGGAAAGCGATGAGTACTTACCGTTCCACGCAGCCCAGAGAAAGGAAGCGAGGATGCCGTGGATGTCAAGAAAATGGCAGAGGTGACCAGTGTGATCATTGCTTTAAATATGGGCAAAGTGGACATCTTTCCAGAGGGTGCAGGGGACCACCTACAGGAAGAACCTAAAGAGGACACTCAGCTAGCAGTATGGCAGTAACAACTCACACCACACCCTCACTGTGGCCAGAACATCAATAGGACACCTTGTGTGATGGCATTAAGCAGCTGGAAACTCAGGAAGCAGTGAAGCGAAAGGAGTGTCCTCTGCAGCATATCAGACCCATAACTACTAATCAGCTGTCCACCAAACATAATGCACAGTTATTGAATTTGATCGGAGAAAAATGTATGGTGAACTGTTTCTTTGAAGGTGTAGCAACAAAAGCGCTATGGGATACTGGCTCACAAGTCTGTCTCATGAATCAAAAGTGGCGAAAAGAACATCTCCCACACACAACACTGCGTGGCCTTGAAGAGATCCTAGGCCCTGGAACCCTTACCGGTCGAGCAGTGAATCAAACAGTGATCCCGTTTGAAAGCTGGGTCGAAGTGACATTCAAGCTGGGAACAGACAAAAACACACCGTTGGAACTGGAGGTACCGGTATTGGTATGTGGTGACGATGAAGTGGCAGAGGAGCCCATCATTGGTTACAATGTCATTGAGTACCTGTTGAACAGTGGTGTAGAGCGACCTACCAATGTAAAGATCAAAGCAATGAGTACTGCACTATCCTGTGACTGCAAGAAAGCAGAGGTTTTGCTGAACTTAGTGAGAAGCCAAGACGAAGTGTTCAGTGATGGAGTAGTGAAGGTAGGAAAGTCAGTAACAAACATCCCTGCCCAACAGGCTAGAGCTGTCAAATGTTGCATCAAAACGGGCCCTTTGCTATCTGATCAAGATGCTCTTTTTGTACCGGATAAGTGCGCTAAGTGGCCAGATGGATTGAGGGTGGAGGAAAACATTGTTTGCCTTAAGAGAGGGACCTGTTCACACATCTGTATTTCTGTGATCAATGATACTACTCATGACATTGACTTGCCTCCACGGGCAGTTCTGGGCCATATACAGCGAGTAAAAGACATCTACCCTGCCAAGGTGAGACCAGTGACCGCTCAGAAAGAGGTTGCATGTGCGACTGTTGCTCACACCTGCCAAAGCCTGTTCCAAAAAGGTGGTGAACAAGTCAGACAATCTACAGAAAACGCAAATACAATGTTAACGGTTCAAAAAGAAAACCTATGGGACCCTCCTGTATGCATTGATCACCTAAAATCTGAACAGCAGCAGAAGGTGAAGCAGCTTTTAAGGGAGGAGAGTGGTGCTTTTGCTCGTGATGACAGCGATGTAGGATGTATTCCATCTCTTCAGCTAAAAATCCGCCTCCATGATACCACATTCGTAAAGCACACATACATGTCAGTCCCGAAGCCACTTCGCAGAGAGGTGAAAGAATACCTGGAGGATCTGTTAAATAAGGGGTGGATTACTAAATCTAAGTCACCATATTCTTCACCAGTAGTCTGTGTGCGTAAAAAAGATGGAACTCTCCGCCACTGCTGTGACTATCGGGAGTTAAAGAAGAAATCCATTCCAGATAGACACCCTATTCCCTGCATACAGGACATGCTCGACAGCTTGGCAGGCAACACCTGGTTTTCAGTCCTTGATCAAGACAAAGCCTATCACCAGGGTTTTGTAGAAGAATCCAGCCGACCTCTCACTGCCTTCATTACACCGTGGGGACTATATGAATGGGTGAGGGTCCCTTTCGGATTGTCAAATGCACCTGCTGAATTCCAAAGGAGCATGGAGGAGTGCCTGAGAGAATTGCGTGATGAGGTATGTCAACCATATTTGGACAATAATTTAGTTAATTCTAAAACATTTGATGATCATCTTCAGGACATTAGAAAAGTGCTGCAGTGTTATCAAAATCATGGTGTCAAACTAACGCCTCGAAAATGTGAAGTGTTCCGAAATCAGGTACGATGCCTAGGGAGGCTGGTGACAAAAGATGGGTACACGATGGACCCGACTGATGTTGCTCCTGTCCAAGCACTGAAAGAAAGGACCCCTAAGACAGTAGATGAGGTGAGAAAGTTGTTAGGATTTCTCTCCTACTACCGATCATACATTGAAAACTTTTCCTGCAAGGCCGCACCTCTCTATCTGCTGCTCGCCGAAAAAAAGACACCAACAGGGAAAGTACAGATGAAGCGGAAAGGAAAAGGGAAACATGGCCAAGGACAGCTTGTGTCATCACATCCAGTCACGTGGACAGATGAACATCAAAAGGCCCTGTGTGAGTTAATCGATTATTTATCTAACCCACCAGTGCTGGGATATCCAGATCTGGATGACCCTTTTGTACTCCATTGCGAAGCTTCACAGGAAGGCCTTGGTGCGGTGCTTCATCAAAGGCAAAGAGGCAAGTTAGTGGTAATAGCGTATGGATCAAGAACCCTAACCCCCCCTGAGAAAAACTACCATCTTCACTCAGGAAAGTTGGAGTTCTTGGCCATGAAGTGGGCTATATGTGAGCGGTTCAGGGACTATGTCTATCATGCACCATCATTCATTGTGTACACGGACAATAACCCTCTCACATATGTGATGTCAACAGCCAAGTTAAATGCCACAACGTACAGATAGGTAGCGGAACTTGCTGACTTTCGATTTACCATCAAATACCGCCCAGGAAAGTCAAATGGGGACGCGGATGGCTTGTCGCGTATGCCGCTGGATATGGAACAGTACATGAAAACCTGTTCAGAAGAAGTGCACCCAGAAGTCATGGTCAGCTTATCTCAGTCGGCGATAGTACAGAGTCAGGAGAGAGGGCCGTGGTTGTGTCCACTTACAATTGAAACTGCGTTGTCGGGAGAACAGGAGGAGGAGCTAATCACTTCAGTTGCAGAGATCCCCAAGGAGGTACTGAGAAAAGCCCAAGAGGAAGACCCTGAAATCAGAGAAGCTGTTACGTATCTAAAAATGAAACCCCGGCCTGTGAACAGAAGTCAGGGTAGAGAGCTTTTATTGGCACCACATGCAAAAGGAAGTGGAACATTTTGTCACACGTGTTTGTAGTTGCTTGAGAAGCAAGCGTCCAAACAAACTGACCCGAACTCCTCTGGTAAACATCACCACCACTTATCCATTTGAGCTGGTCTCTATTGATTTTCTGCACCTAGAGAAGAGTAAGGGAGGTTATGAATACATTTTAGTTGTGATGGACCACTTCACACGATTCGCACAGGCGTATGCATGCAGAAACAAGAGTGCCAAGACAGCGGCTGAGAAGGTGTTCGGGGACTTTCAGATTCCAGTTATTAACAAACAGCAGTTTCTGTGTAAAGAACAGAAACTGCTGTTTGTTAATAACTGGAATCTTTTCTGGGAGCGTCCTAGGCTGTTTCGCGCTGATGGATTACACCCCAGTCGAGTCGGAGCGGAGCTTCTCTCTGACAACATCTCCAGGACACTTCGCTCCATGTGACTAGTAAGACAATTCTCAAATAACCATTATGATGAGTTTTGTTCCACCCGCTTAAATGATAAAAGTACTTGTGCTGTAAAACCTATTAAGACTGTGTCTGTTCCCCGAATAGTGAGGTCAAAATATAAATAGAAATATAATGTAGGATCTAGAAAAAATCTTATCGTAATTAAACCAGAAAAATGTAAAGTAAATGAACAAAAACAATTTTTAAAGTTTGGGCTCATAAATATTAGATCACTCACACCAAAAGCAGTTATTATAAATGAAATGATCACAGATAATAGTTTTGATTTACTCTGCTTGACTGAAACCTGGCTAAAACCAAATGATTATTTTGGTCTAAATGAGTCTACTCCACCAAACTACTGTTATAAACATGAGCCCCGTCAGACTGGTCGTGGCAGAGGTGTTGCAACAATATATAGTGATATTCTCAATGTTACCCAGAAAACAGGATACAGGTTTAACTCTTTTGAAATACTAATGCTAAATGTTACTCTGTCAGACATGCAAAAGAAATCTAATGTATCTCTTGCTCTGGCTACTGTGTATAGACCACCAGGGCCGTATACAGAATTCCTAAAAGAATTTGCAGATTTCCTCTCAGACCTTCTAGTTACAGTTGATAAGGCGCTAATCATGGGAGATTTTAATATTCACGTTGATAATACAAATGATACATTAGGACTTGCATTTACTGACCTAATAAACTCCTTTGGAGTCAAGCAAAATGTCACCGGGCCCACTCATCGTTTTAATCATACACTAGATTTAATTATATCGCATGGCATCAATCTTACTGCTATAGATATTGTACCTCAAAGTGATGATATTACAGACCATTTCCTCGTATCGTGCATGCTGCGTATAACTGATATTAACTATATGTCGCAGCGATACCGTCTGGGCAGAACTATTGTTCCAGCCACCAAAGACAGATTCGCAAATAACCTGCCTGATCTATCTCAACTGCTATTTGTACCCAAAAATACACATGAATTAGACAAAATTACTGACAACATGGGCACTATTTTCTCTAATACATTAGAAGCTGTTGCCCCAATCAAATTGAAAAAAGTTAGAGAAAAACGTACTGTACCATGGTATAACAGTAATATTCACTCTCTCAAGAAAGTAACTCGTAGTCTTGAACGCAAATGGAGAAAAACTAACTTAGAAGTTTTTAGAATTGCATGGAAAAACAGTATGTCCAGCTATAGACAGGCTCTAAAAACTGCTAGGGCAGAGCATATACACAAACTCATTGAAAATAACCAAAACAATCCAAGGTTTTTATTTAGCACAGTGGCTAAGTTAACAAATTACCAGACGCCACCTGATTCAAATATTCCACCAACGTTAAATAGTAATGACTTTATGAATTTCTTCACTGATAAAATAGATAACATTAGAAATACAATAACGAATGTAGATTCTACAGCATCTAACACTTCAGTTTCATCCATCGCACCCAAACATAAACTGCAGTGCTTTACAACCATAGGACAGGAGGAGCTAAATAAACTTATCACTGTATCTAAACCAACAACATGTTTATTAGATCCTGTACCCACTAAATTACTGAAAGAGCTGTTACCTGTAGCCGAAGAACCGCTTCTCAATATCATTAACTCGTCGTTATCTTTAGGACACGTCCCAAAACCATTCAAGCTGGCGGTTATCAAGCCTCTTATTAAGAAACCAAAACTAGATCCTAGTGTACTGGCAAATTATAGGCCTATTTCAAATCTTCCATTTATGTCTAAAATTTTAGAAAAAGTTGTGTCTGCTCAATTGAGCACCTTCCTGCATAAAAATGATCTGTATGAAGAATTTCAGTCAGGTTTTAGGCCCCACCATAGCACAGAAACTGCACTTGTTAAAATTACAAATGACCTGCTCCTTGCGTCAGACCAAGGCTGCATCTCATTTCTAGTCTTACTTGATCTTAGTGCTGCGTTCGACACCATAGATCATGACATACTCATAGATCGATTACAAAACTATACAGGTATTCAAGGGCAGGCTCTAAGATGGTTTAGACCCTACCTGTCCGATCGCTACCATTTTGTTTACTTAAATGGGGAGTCATCTCATTTATCATCAGTAAAATATGGAGTGCCACAAGGATCCGTCCTAGGTCCCCTTCTATTTTCAATATACATGTTGCCCCTTGGTAATATTATTAGAAAATATGGAATTAGCTTCCACTGTTATGCTGATGATACTCAGCTATATATATCAACGAGACCAGATGAAACTTCCCAATTATCTAAGCTAACAGAGTGTGTTAAAAATGTAAAAGATTGGATGACAAATAATTTTCTCCAATTAAATTCGGATAAGACGGAGATATTAATTATTGGACCAAAAAACACTACACAGAATCTTGTAGATTACAATCTGCAACTAGACGGATGTACTGTTACTTCCTCTACAGTCAGAAATCTGGGTGTTATATTAGACAGCAATTTGTCTTTTGAAAATCATATTTCCAATGTTACAAAAATTGCATTCTTCCATCTTAGAAACATTGCCAAGCTACGAAACATGTTATCTGTTTCTGATGCAGAAAAGCTAGTTCATGCATTCATGACCTCTAGACTGGACTATTGTAATGCACTTCTAGGTGGTTGTCCTGCTTCTTCAATAAACAAGCTACAGGTCGTCCAAAATGCAGCAGCTAGAGTCCTTACGAGGTCAAGAAAATATGATCATATTACCCCAATTTTACAGTCTCTGCACTGGCTACCTATTAAGTTCCGCATCAGTTACAAATTATCATTACTTACCTATAAGGCCCTAAATGGTTTAGCTCCAGCGTACCTAACTAGCCTTCTACCACGTTACAACCCATCACGCACCCTAAGGTCACAAAACGCTGGACTTTTGGTAGTTCCTAGGATAGCAAAGTCCTCTAAAGGAGGTAGAGCCTTCTCACATTTGGCTCCCAAACTCTGGAATAGCCTTCCTGATAATGTTCGGGGTTCAGACACACTCTCTTTGTTTAAATCTAGATTAAAAACACATCTCTTTCGCCAAGCATTCGAATAATGTATCTTTTTAATTGTGAGTGTAGTTGCATCTGATCAAAGGTGCATTTTTATTCATTAGCTTGGGTTAAATAAATTTTACTTTGTTGGATCAGCAGCTATGCTAATGATGTCTGTATTTTGTTTCTATGTTTTGCCACGGGATTCACATCCCGTGGTAACTAGGATTTACACAAGCTCCAGTCTGGATCCAGAACACCTGAGAAGAGATGATGCTGACCCTCAGAGGACCCCAGATGATGCTAACCCTGAATGAACAAACAGAACTAACAATTATTCCTAAATGTGTGACTTAATCATATAATAACTTAATTAATAATATTGATAGTTCATCGTCTAGCTGACTACGTCTTGTATTATTATTATTTTTTAGTTTTTCTAAAATCCTGTCAAATGTGCACAAACTACTAGCTACTACTAAATATTGTAGAAACATAATTTTCTGTAAAGTTGCTTTGTAACGATTTGTTTTGTAAAAAGCGCTATACAAACAAACTTGAATTGAATTGAATTGAATTGACTTTTGAAGTTTGGGTTCCAGACAAAACTGCATCACGACCAAGGTAGGGAGTTTGATAACAAGCTGTTCTCAAAGCTGCAAGAGTACAGTGGCGTGCAAGGCTCCCACACGACACCGTATCACCCACAGGGCAACGGTCAAGTTGAGCGGTTTAATCGAACTTTGCTAGCAATGCTGAGGACCTTACCAGAAACTGCCAAAGCTGACTGGAAGACGTCACTTGCAAAAGTTGTGAATGCATACAACTGTACGAAAAGTGAGGCTACAGGGTTTGCTCCCTATTATCTCCTGTTCGGCCGTACTCCCAGACTGCCCATTGATATTATGTTCGGTGTACCAGCAAAGAACCAAAGCACATCGTACCATGACTATGCTGAGGACTGGAGAAAGAGAATGACAGAAGCTTACAAGTTAGCCTCAAGAGTGTCACACAAAGAGAAAGAAAGAGGTAAAGCTTTGTACGATAAGAAAATACACGGAGCTGAACTGATCCCTGGGAACAGAGTACTTGTTCGGAACTTCAAGGAAAAAGGTGGACCTGGGAAGCTTCGATCATTTTGGGAGGAACAAGTTTATGTCGTCACCAAGAGGAAGTACCTGGATAGTCCAGTATATGAAGTTCGACCTGAACAAGGCAAAGGGAAAACAAGAACACTACACAGGAACCTCTTGTTACCGTGTGACTACTTACCTGCAGAGAGAGAATGTTTGACTGGAAGACCTGAAAAAGAAAACAAGAAAAAAGCCAAGACTGAAAAAACATTGACACAGCAAAATCAAACATTCTGTGATAGTTCAGATGGTGAGGATGATTGGAAATGTCTGGTTGGAGTGCCAGTCAAAAAGGAGAATCAGAGCGTCGGAGAACCTCCAGAACCTCATTCAGAAGACACAGTGATGCTGAACGACGCAGAATCAGAGGTTGAACATGAACAAGGAGCAGGAAGGGGAGAAGACGATGTGTCCTCATCCAGAGAGGAGGCTGGAGAAACTGATGATCCTGAAGAGAGTGACGGGGAGACTCCTTCACAACCTGCCTGCAAAAGAGTATATCCTTTGAGAAACAGAAAACAAAAAAAAATTGTTTACTTACCATACTCTAGGTCAGCCTAGTATTGTAGATGGGTAAACTGCTGAATTAAATCACAGTAATTAGTTCTAGTTAAATTGTTAAATTAAGATCAGAATACGATTGAGTTCATATTTTTGTTTGAGAGAGAAAATAGTTACCATCACATTCCGGAAGAAAACATTTAGTAAATTGTTTCAATGGTGCAAGGTTATATTCCTTCAGTGAAAGTACAGATTCCTGTTGATAAACAGCGATGGTGGTAGAAGATCATGGTGCACAATGATGTCCGCTACAAACACACTGCATGGAAAAGGAGATACATGTTGTGTGTCGTGTGACAGTATAGCACGAGTACTAAAACTGTTGTATCACTGACTCCTACCAAAGAAATGATCTACAGGTAGATGACCAGTAATTTATTCTGAGAATGTCGGGACTACATTCTGTTTTGTAGGGGAGAATGTGGGGAAATCTAGAATATACATTGATAGAATAGTATAATTGCTATAAGATAATTGTAAGTTAAAAGCTAGACCCCCCCCCCATGTAATAGTTTTTGTAATTTCAGTTATTTTATTAATAATGGTTATTTAATTATTTAGTACATGCATGTCAATTTGTAGTATACAGCTATGTGATGGGTGTCCAGTTGGTGGCAGTAAGCCAGAGTGAAAACACCCCGGAGAAAAACCTAGAAAAGAAAAGTTAGTTCACGCGAGGTTTTGAACGAGAGTATCAGTATTGAGTCATGTTGTACTGTGTGGTACGGAGCTGTTGCGAATGACGCTGGCTGAATAAAACAACCCAACCAAAACACACGCTTGTTCATTCCTTCAAGTGTGCTACAATAGGATTGATTTTACTTTTACTCGTATATAAGTCACTAAATGACCTAGGACTGAAATATATTGCAGATATGCTCACTGAATATAAACCTAACAGAGCACTCAGATCATTAGGATCGAGTCAGTTATAAATACCAAGGGTTCACACAAAACAAGGGGAGTCTGCCTTTAGTTACTATGCTGCCCGCAGTTGGAATCAGCTTCCAGAAGAGATCAGATGTGCTAAAGCACTAGTAACATTTAAATCTAGACTCAAAACTCATCTGTTTAGCTGTGCATTTATTAAATGAGCACTGTGCAATGTCCGAACTGATTGCACTATATTTTCACTTTTTTTATGTAAAATCATGTTCTGTTTTTAAATTCATTTTAGTTAAGTAGTTTTTTCATAATTTTAAAAGTTTTAAAATTGCTTGTCTTTATTTTTATTATTTTTCTTCATGATTATTTTACTTTATTTTATGTAAAGCACTTTGAATTACCATTGTGTATGAAATGTGCTATATAAATAAACTTGCCTTGCCTTGCCTAGTAATAAGTAGACATTTAAAATACATCAGTAACTGATATCATAGTTTAAAACAGATAAAATCAGAGTTAAGGCTTGCTTTATGTGTTGCTCGACGAGGATTTCTCAATCGTTGCGACTTTAAATCCTGAGGACACAAAATGCCGTGGAACCTCCTGCCACGGAGTGAAGAAGAGGTGGCATTACAAGGATTCTCAGACAGTTGAAGTGTCAAATGGAGTTAAGAGATTTGCTCTCAATCTATTTTCAACACTTTAGATTGTTTACCACGTAGGGTTTGACCAATAGCATTGAATTGTGAAAAAATATGAAATAGACAAAATTTGGACATGCGAGGATTCTGCCTGACAGTAACGATATTTTAATAAAGGTGTTCCATTCCAATGTTAACCTGATTCAATTGGATCTGTGGTTCATATGAATTGTATAGTATACTGTGCCTTATGAAATGTATCATTATTTAATGTATCATAAATATAGATCAGCACTTACCTAATGTAAGTTACTTTGCAGTAACAATGAATTTGTCAACATTCTTCTCACCACTGATAATGTGATTTGGACTTGAGGCTATTTTGTCCAGCGTTCTTTCATTTTGGACATCTCATACATTGAGTGACAGAACACTTCTCTTTTATTATATATTTTATTATATATTTACATATTCAGCACAACCCCACCTTTCCAACAAGCCATCATATGTGTTTCTATGATAATGCCAGGCAAAGCACAAAGTAAATGAAAACATTCTGCATAGATATTAAATTTGTGCATGTCCGCTTATTTTAGATATGTGTTTACATGTGTCTATTTATTCCATACATCAAGATATTCACATCCAGTCTTTTCTAGTAGTTAAATCAACTTCCTGACTACAAACATGTCAAGTTTCAAAGCTCTCAGAGCTTGTGTGATTGATCTGCATTAGTTTATATGCCTTAACTCCCATACGGACAGGCTATATTTTAGTCCTTTATTGGTTTTGTGGTGTATAACAATATCTGTTAATTTAACAATCTTAGCAGTAAAATATTTTTAGCCAAGAATCCATTTCATATTTGGGAGACCTTAGAGATGAGGAAAAACATTGATGGGTTTAGTTCTACCTCCGGTAGGGGTATCTCGAAAACTAAAGCACTTTTTGACCATTTGTCACTAGCCTATAAGCTAAAAGAGAGCCAGCCTGTGTCTCAGAAGCAGTCCTCAGCTCAGTTTGTGAACACTAGGAGACCACGGTCTTGGTACTGTTTTAAATGTGGGGAAGATGGTCACATAATTAGCAGCTGCAGTAACCCTGCTAATCCTGTGCTGGTTGACACTAAAAGAAAAGAGCTAAAAGAAAAACAACAGGCTTGGGATGAGAAGACTGCATCAAGCAACCCCTCCACTTTAAACTAGAAGTGGTTCCTGTGGAAGGACAATCAGTAACCGAAAAACAGAAAAGTCCTCAAGAAAAGCTTAAGACCAAAGCAATATTGAAAGAACAGAAAGTAAAACAAGCCAGGAGTGTCCCAAAAGGACTTGTTGGACGAAAGAGCACAGCTAATGTTGAAGTTGGTGGAGTCGGGTGCAACTGCTTACTTGATACAGGTTCGCAGGTTACCACCATATCCCAGTCATTCTACAATGACCATCTGTTAGAGTATATAATCAAACCTGTGAGTGACATATTAGAGGTTGAAGGAGCTAACCTGCTGGTGAGAAGGTCATACTACAAGGAGTTGCTGGTGCAAGAACCGTTACCAATGAGTCATGGGTGTTGTTGGAGCCTCCATCGATGTCATCCTTACCTGGTGGAATCTTCACAGACTGTTGTCTTATCACCATGCCAACTCAACATCCTCACAAGGTACCTGTAATACTGAGAAACAAAACGGAACATGATATAACACTACTAACTAACTGTATCATTGCTGAGCTAGCAGTAGTTCAAGACATTTTGCAAGATACTCATCCTTTTGAAAAACCTACTAACCCAGATGAAGAATCATTTCCTTCTGATAATCAGCGAGATGCAGCCACCTCTAGTCAAAAAGAGAAAAAACTGGAGCTTGACTTTGGCGATTCACCACTTCCTGATGAGTGGAAGACAAGAATAATCGAGAAGCTAAATTACTACTCTGATGTTTTCACTCATCATGACCTTGACTTCGGTCACACAACAAAAGTTAAATATCACATTCGTCTGAAAGATGAAACGCCATTCAAACAGCGACCTCGCCCAATACATCCACAAGATTTTGAAGCAGTCCACCACCATCTCAAAACCCTTCTTGATGCTGGAGTTATCAAGGAATCTGAGTCCACATGTATGTTAGACACTATACCATCTAACCTCCTAAGAGGGGCTTCCAGAAGTCATAGATCCTCTTCTGACTATTATTAATTCCTCATTGTCATTAGGATATGTCCCCAAAACCTTCAAACTGGCTGTTATTAAGCCTCTCATCAAAAAAAAAACACAACTTGACCCCAAAGAACTAGTTAATTATAGACCAATCTCGAATCTCCCTTTTCTGTCCAAGATACTAGAACAGGTGGTATCCTCACAATTATATTCCTTCTTAGAGAAAAATGGTATATGTGAGGATTTCCAGTCAGGATTTAGACCGTATCATAGTACTGAGACTGCTCTCCTTAGAGTTACAAATGATCTGCTCTTATCATCTGATCGTGGGTGTATCTCTCTATTAGTTTTATTGGATCTTAGTGCTGCGTTTGAAACAATTGACCACAACATTCTTTTGCATAGACTTGAACACTTTGTTGGCATTAATGGAAGTGCATTAGCATTTAGCATAGGTTTAAATCATACTTATATGACCGCCATCAGTACGTAGCAGTGAATGAAGATGTATCATATCGATCACAAGTGCAGTATGGAGTACCTCAAGGCTCAGTACTAGGGCTGCTACTATTCATGCTTTATATGTTACCCTTGGGAGATATCATCAGGAAACTGTTACGTATGACAGAGACAGGATGTAATCGCAAGGCGTATTTATTGACAAACAGAACAAGAGTCAGATATATATGAAGAATCACAGGAAACATAGTCGGGCGGACACAAGGCTGATGGAATGGTGACGCAGGGACTTCGGTGGACAACCGATGGTGGTGCTCGGTCCAGTGATGATCCCTTGAATCCCGGTGTGTGTGTAATCCTTGTGACGGTGCTCGGTAATCCAGTGCTGAGTGAAGATCCAGGAACAAACGACGATAACAGGAAGACTCAGGCAGGAACTAAGGACACAGAAACAGGTACGGGAGCACCCTGGGGAGAAACAACGATCTGACAACATGAAACACAAGTTACTGAACTTATATAGGAACAAACAATTGAAACCAGCTGGTGCTGCTGATCATCGCTGATCAGTGACCACGCCCACAAACACACACACAACAGAACACTAGACGAGAGAGAGTGAATTCAAGAAACGTGACAGTACCCCCTCCCCTAAGAACGCCTCCTGGCGTTCCCTGGTGGACTTACCTGACGATTGTAATCATAGATCAGAGAGTGATCCAGAATGTCTCTAGCAGGAACCCAACTTTTCTCCTCCGGACCGTAACCCTCCCAGTCCACCAGGTACTGAAATCTGTGTCCCCTCCTTCTCAAGTCCAGAATATGACTAACCAAATAATGAGGTTCCCCATCTACGAGACTCGGCGGGGGAGGAACCGGGACAGGCGGATTAATAGGTGCCCAAAACACGGGTTTGATCTTTTATACATGGAAGGCGGGGTGAATTCTCCTGTACGTAGGAGGAAGTTTGAGGCGGACTGCCACCGGAATAATGATCTTTGTGACAGGAAACGGGCCAATACATTTGGGAGCAAGCTTATTAGAGACGGAGTGGAGAGGAATGTTCTTAGTAGAAAGCCACACTTTTTGACCAACAACGTATACGGGAGGCTTTGACCGGTGGCGATCGGCCTTGGCCTTGGTGTGCCAAGAGAAGAGTCTCACGGGCTCTAGTCCAAGTGTGGTGACACCTCTGGACGAAGGCGTGAGCGGAGGGGACCGCGACTTCGGATTCCGTACTGGCAAAAACTGGTGGCTGGTAACCTAAACTACACTCAAACGGAGTAAGGCCCGTAGCTGACACTAGTAACGAGTTGTGTGCGTACTCCATCATAGAAAGTTGTTGGCTCCAAGAGGAAGGATTCTTGGAAACCAAACATCGCAATACTCTCTCCATATCTTGGTTGGCCCTCTCTGATTGACCATTGCTTTGTGGATGAAACCCCGAAGAGAGACTAACCTTTGCCCCCAGTAATCTACAAAACTCTTGCCAAAATTTGGACACAAATTGGTGACCCCTGTCGGAGACCACGTCCATCAGGAGGCCATGTAAACGAAAGACGTGATCTATGACAGCAACCGCTGTCTCCTTGGCTGAAGGTAATTTGGGCAAGGCGCTAAAATGAGCCGCCTTCGAGAACCGGTCCACGACTGTCAAAACGACCGAAAAAAGTGCCCACCAAGCCTGCCTAGAGTTGAGTCTTTTAGCAGTTCTAATGTATTCTAGGTTCTTGTGATCGGTCCAAACTATAAAAGGTACCCCTGACCCTTCTAACCAGTGCCGCCATTCCTCCAGTGCTAATTTGACTGCCAACAACTCTCTGTTACCAATGTCATAATTACGTACGGCAGGTGATAAACGATGAAAAAAAAACGCGCAAAGGTGAATCTTATTGTCTGTGGCAGAACGTTGGGAAAGAACTGCTCCTACCCCCATCTCTGACGCGTCGACCTCCACCACGAACTGACGTGATGGATCAGGGGCAAACGAGGATGGGAGCCGAAACGAAGCGGCTCTTAAGTTTGTCAAATCCAGCCTCCGCTGTATCGGACCACCTGAACGTCGTTCTTGGGGAGGTCAAGGCGGTCAGAGGAGCGACTAGTTGGCTGAAGTTACGAATAAAACGTCGATAAAAATTGGCAAATCCCAGAAACCTATGTAGGGCCTTACGGGAATCTGGACTTGGCCAATCTATCACAGCCTTAACCTTGTCAGGATCCATACGCACTCCCTCAGATGAGACGATGTACCCTAAAAAGGGGACGGACTGTGCATGAAAAACGCATTTCTCCACCTTGACAAAAAGCCCATTCTCTAGCAACCTCTGAAGCACTCGTCTGACGTGCTGAACATGTTCCTGGAGAGAAAAGGAAAAGATCAATATGTCATCCAGGCAAACATATATGAATTGATCAACCATATCTCTCAGCACGTCATTGACGAGTGCTTGGAAGACCGCGGGCAAGTTGGATAGCCCGAAGGGCATAACCAAGTATTCAAAGTGCCCTCTGGGGGTATTAAATGCGGTCTTCCATTCATCTCCCTTCCTTATGCGAACCAAATGATAAGCGTTATGTAAATCCAATTTTGTGAAGATGGATGCTCCCTGCAACCGTTCGAAAGCTAAAGACATCAACGGCAAAGGATAAGTATTCTTTACCGTGATGTTGTTCAACCCTCAATAATCAATGCACGGTCGCAGAGACCCATCCTTCTTCCCCACAAAAAAGAACCCTGCCCCCGCTGGAGATATTCGGGCATATTAGATAAATTCACTGCCTCCTCCTGGAAAACAGACACAGATACAGATGAACACGCAGATACTAGACATAACTCATGACACAACTTACTCCACACAGATATTGAATTTTGCCCCCAATAGACTCTAGGATTATGTTGTGTGAACCAAGGATGACCAAGTACAATGGGTGCCAGAGGTGAGTTCATGAGGAGGAATGTTATTGTCTCAGTGTGGTTGCCA
The DNA here is from genome assembly GCF_003368295.1 of Carassius auratus. Taxonomy (NCBI): domain Eukaryota; kingdom Metazoa; phylum Chordata; class Actinopteri; order Cypriniformes; family Cyprinidae; genus Carassius; species Carassius auratus. Next base: position 21,959,170 of record NC_039271.1, on the reverse strand, counting down.
GACTTGATGAGAGTGATGGGTTCAGTAGCATGAGTAATGTTGGGAAGCTGTTGTCCATTAAGAGCATTGACAGAAATCTTGTACGTGGGTGAATCCTAGGGGTCATAGGAATGTGAAGACAGTGAGCCAGTTCAAAATCCATAAAATTACCCTCTGCCCCTGAATCCAGTAAGGCCTTGGTGTCATGTGTGTTGGTTGCCCACCTTAGTTTTACCGGAAGGAGAGTAGATGATGATAGTGATGATGAGGTCTTCTCGGCGGAGATCCCACCCGATAGTAGCCTCCTAGTTACTACCGGGCTAGATCCTTTAAATGGGCATGAGTGGATGAAGTGGCCCACCCTCCCGCAGTATAGGCACAGTCCTTGGGATCTCCGCCGTTCTCTCTCCTCCCAGGAAAGCCGAGCTCTACCCACCTGCATGGGCTCCGGATCGTAAGAGGAACTGACCGTATCCAGTGATGATCCCTTGAATCCCGGTGTGTGTGTAATCCTCGTGATGGTTCTCGGTAATCCAGTGCTGAGTGAAGATCCAGGAACAAACGACGATAACAGGAAAACTCAGGCAGGAACTAAGGACACAGGGACAGGTACGGGAGCACACCGGGGAGAAACAACAATCTGACAACATGAAACACAAGTTACTGAACTTATATAGGAACAAACAGTTGAAACCAGCTGGCACTGCTGATCATCGCTGATCAGTGACCACGCCCACAGACACACACACAATAGCACGCTAGACGAGAGAGAGAGAGTGAATTCAAAGAAACATGTGAAACATGTGAAAGAAACATGGTGTTAGCTTTCACTGTTATGCTGATGATACTCAGCTCTATATTTCTTCGCGGCCCGGTGAAACACATCAATTTGAAAAACTAATGGAATGTATAGTCGATATAAAAAACTGGATGACGAGTAATTTCTTACTGCTAAATTCTGAAAAAACAGAGGTGTTAATTATAGGACCTAAAAACTCTACTTGTAATAACCTAGAACACGGTTTTGGACTTGATGGTTGCTCTGTCAATTCTTCGTCATCAGTTAGGAACCTAGGTGTGCTATTTGATCGCATTCTTTCCTTAGAAAGCCATGTTTCTAGCATTTGTAAAACTGCATTTTTCCATCTCAAAAATATATCTAAATTATGGCCTATGCACTCAATGTCAAATGCAGAAATATTAATCCATGCATTTATGACCTCAAGATTAGATTATTGTAATGTTTTATTGGGTGGTTGTTCTGCATGCTTAGTAAACAAACTACAGCTAGTCCAAAATGCAGCAGCAAGAGTTCTTACTAGAACCAGGAAGTATGAACATATTAGCCCGGTCCTGTCAACACTGCACTGGCTCCCTATCAAACATCGAATAGATTTTAAAATATTGCTTATTATTTATAAAGCCCTGAATGGTTTTGCACCTCAGTATTTGAATGAGCTCCTTTTACATTATAATCCTCTACGTACGCTACATTCTCAAAACTCAGGCAATTTGATAATACCTAGAATATCAAAATCAACTGCGGGCGGCAGATCCTTTTCCTATTTGGCGCCTAAACTCTGGAATAACCTACCTAACATTGTTCGGGAGGCAGACACACTCTTGCAGTTTAAATCTAAATTAAAGAACCATCTCTTTAACCTGGCTTACACATAACATACTAATATGCTTTTAAAATTCAAATAGGTAATTAGGTAAACCGGAACCGGAAACACTTACCATAACACCCTATGTACTTGCTACATCATTAGAAGAATGGCATCTACGCTAATATTTGTCTGTTTTTCTCTTATTCCGAGGTCACCGTAGCCACCAGATCCAGTCTGTATTCAGATCAGAGGGTCACATTAGTCGCCCGGAACCAGTACGTAACCAGACCAGATGGTGGATCAGCACCTAGAAAAAAAGACCTCTACTGCCCTGAAAGACAGCCGAGACCAGGACAACTTAAGCCCCAGATACAGATCCCCTGTAAAGACCTTGTCTCAGGACCACCAGGACAAGACCACAGGAAACAGATGATTCTTCTGCACACTCTGTCTTTACTGCAGCCTGAAATTTAACTGCTGGTTTCGGCTGGTCAGAGGAGAACTGGCCCCCCAACTGAGCCTGGTTTCTCCCAAGGTTTTTTTCTGCATTCTGTCACCGATGGAGTTTCGGTTCCTTGCTGCTGTCACCTCTGGCTTGCTTAGTTGGGGTCACTTTAACTACAGCGATATCGTTGACTTGATTGCAAATAAATGCACTGACACTATTTAACTGAGATGACATCACTGAATTAAATGATGAATTGCCTTTAACTATCATTTTGCATTATTGACACACTGTTTTCCTAATGAATGTTGTTCAGTTGCTTTGACGCAATGTATTTTGTTTAAAGCGCTATATAAATAAAGGTGACTTGACTTGACTTTAGTATAACTGTTGTACAACATATATATAGAATATTATTTTAAATTTCCTGTTTGATATAAACAGGTCAGGTTTCATGAACAGAGTGTAAACTACTTGGAAGATCCTTCTCTATCGATGGCGAGCCTCCCAGTGTGATCGTGAAGAGACGCAGACCAACTCATCGAACCTTTCCCCTGGTGGTAGGAAAGTATCAGTCGCCTGAGCTGGTACCCACTTTCATCCAAGTGCAAACTTCCTTTTAAAAGGAGGAACTGGCACAGAACTGGTGACACACACTTTTGACACTGAACTATTGACAGGATTCTATGGAGGGTTTATTGGGTCAGATTATAAACTAAAAGTCTAAAACTAAAAGTCTTAAACCAAAACTAAATATCTAAATTTGAAACTTAAAGTCAAAGTCGATAATTAATTTGGTATTTAGGATTGGGCATTTGGTATTTAGGATAGGGCATTTTGTATTTAGGATTGGACATTTTCTATTTAGGGTTGGGCATTTGGTCATTTAGCCATTTAGGATTTAGGTTGGGCATTTGGTGATTTATGATTGGGAATTTGTTATTTAGGAATGGGCATTTAACAATTTAGGATTGAGCATTGGGGATTTGGGGATTTAGGATTAGGCATTTGAAGATTGAGGATTGAGCATTTGAGGAATGAGGAGTGTATGCAAATTAGGAGGCGTGGCCCAAATACTGGAGGCTGGGTTTGAAATGGCTGGTGCACAGAGGCACCTTATGAACAGCAGAGGGAGCTCCCAGTGCTAAGGAGCACACTGTAATGAAACCAAATGGAGCGAGTGAGCTGCTTAAGTGAGGACTGTGTGATAACTTCAACTTAATGACAGCTTTGTAACATTTGTGGCCTCAAACACAAAGTCACCAGTGAAAGGAGTGCCCTCCATACCCTCCATAGGATTCCCTTATGAAACAAAAATATATTGCAGTATATTGGAAAATATCATGTAATATATTAGGCATATATTCTTATATATATATATATATATATATATATATATATATATATATATATATATATATATATATATATATATATATTTATTATTTTTTTTTTTATATATATATATATATATATTGCAATATATTGAAAGCGGCAATCATTTGTATATTTTGCAATATGTTATATAATATATGTATCATCAATATATTATTAAATGTATTCAAATATATAAATATTAGAAAATAAAAAGGGGAAAAAATATATTACAATATATCACAATATATTTTAAGAAATATATTAGTAAACATATTTTCCTTTCGTAAGGGTTGACTAACACAGAAAGTGATCACAAAACAGACTTTAACGACTACAAAAGGACACAATCAGAGACTCATTTATTCTAAAGGGCCTTTTTTTCATACATGTTATGCAATTTGCAACTTAATGTGAGTTACTGGTTAAAAGTTACTGGTTACTACTTACCTGGTCTTGTATTTGCTTTTATGGGTACAGTTTATATCACTTAGCTCCTTTCGAACCTAGCACAGTGTAAGCTTACGTTTAGTGTGTATCACAGTTACACCAACATAACAATTCAATGCACAAAACACACCAGAAACAATTCTTAACCTTTCCCACCCCACACTTTTCTGTTGCAATTTGTGTTATTACAGTCCCTCCACCATAAGAACTACACTCAACACAGTCTCACTTTTGTTGTTCCTACTGTCACTAACCAAACAATTGAATAATGAATAAACTGTGTGTGACAGTTGTCTCTGTACAAGTAAATTCAGACAGAGAGAGAAACATTTTATTTGGTACCCAGGCAATGGACAAATGTATGCTCAGGTCACTGATTCAGTATTACTATTTTGGTCTGCTATTTCTTTGCACACTTGCTAGGTGTCACTAGTGAGCAATAATGAATGAAGCTTCGAGTAATGAACCTTCTAGTGAAGCAATGGGCTGCGAGGTCTCAGTGGTTCAGGAAGCCTCATTTTGCCATCACTACCAGAAAGCAAAGGTCAAAATCCAGGTAAGCAGTCAGAACATGAAACAAACAAGGAAACAAGAACCACAAGGGACACGAGGAAACTGATGGAAAATAAGGACTCCATGACACAGACAGAAAACAAGCTGGTTTAAATAGACAGGATAATGACGATGAAAGTGAAGGCACCTGAGTGCAATTAACAGGTGTGCAATTACTGTGATGAAGGGACATGGCTTTGTAGGAAATGAAGTGCCTGCGGTGAGGTGCCTATGGGGAAGTGAGACCACTAGTGGACACCCAGGGAAACACAGATCACCGTGACACTATGTGGAAAACAGTCAATCATAGTAAATTTTGTATAAATGGAATGGATATCGGGGTGTAGAAAAAATAGTCATATTTGGCAGTTTAAATGCTTTAAAATGTCTAATATAATTATTATTATTATTATTTAAATTTAAATAACAAATTATAATTTTTTATATTATTTTGAATTTTAATTCATTTTTTAAATAATTGAATACGCTTAATTTAGCCATTATAATTTAACATAGTTAATTAATTTATGTTAACGTTTTTGTGAGAGCAAGAAAACATTTGTGCTATTTATACCTGTAAATAAATAAATACAAATAGTTGTTTTTTAACATTCACTGAAAAAAGTAGATATGTGCAATACATTTCATACATATACTGTTTAAAATGTTTTTACAGTGCTGTGAGATTATTGTTTACAAGAGGAAGCTCTTTGGTCAGAGTAGATGTATTCCTCTGCACGTGTGTGTTGGTGTGTACTTCTTTGACGCCATGCCCACGTCACGATGACGCTAAGTTCTGCCTTTGACTTTCAGTCTTATCTATGAGGTGTATCTTGTGCAAAATCTGCTACTCACTAAGCAAACTGAGAGGAGAACTAACCTGTATACGCTCGCCAGCCGTCTGGCCAAAATCCCATAGTATTCAGGCGTCAGACGTAAGATATGAGACGTCAGACGTCACGGTCACGTGTTGGAGCTGCGCTCAAACTGCGAGGCGGTATGAGGTGTATCTTGTGCAAAATCTGCTACTCACTAAGCAAACTGAGAGGAGAACTAACGTGTATACGCTCGCCAGCCGTCTGGCCAAAATCCCATAGTATTCAGGCGTCAGACGTAAGATATGAGACGTCAGACGTCACGGTCACGTGTTGGAGCTGCGCTCAAACTGCGCGGCGGCGTGGCGGCGGCGTAGCAAAAAAATGATTTTTTTTTACTTTGCGTCTGGATAACGTACGTGTGGATAAGCGTCTGGATAACATACGCGTAGATAAGCGTCTGGATAAGCGTCTGGATAACGTACGCGTAGATAAGCGTCTGGATAAGCGTCTGGATAACGTACGCATAGATAAGCGTCTGGATAACGTACGCATGGATGACGTACGTGAGAATAAGTACATTAATAATAATTTGGCGTTGCCCTATTTTGCTCTATGTAAGGCTTTAAGGTAATAATCATGATAACAGCACCTAAAGTACACATCTGTCTCCTCAGTGGAATAGTCTGGGTCCAGGATATGCAGGTGCATATGAGCCCTGGCAGTTTTGGGACATAGCTGGGGGAGAACTTCTAATTAAAACAAGGGAACGAATAGAGCCATGAATGGGCCCGGCCTTTATCCAACAGCTTGTGTGAATTCTTTGCCCAAGTCGACTGGATACAGTGACTTTTGTCTCTCTCTCTTCCCTATTACACAGCTATTAAAATAGTTCACTTTTGATTTTTAATAGAAAAGTTGTCATTTCTATTTGTTTCTTTATTAAGTTAATTTTGAAATATGTTTGGAAAATTTTGCGGTAAATTCGAGTTTTTGATTTTTAAAGGAACGAGCAAGCTGCAGCTCGTTCAGACAGTAAGTTGAGCATTAGATGTTTGATCAATTTATCCTTCTCAAACCAACAAGACTTGCCTAAAATAAACAGACATAATAGGCCTACACTTCATGCATTTCACAGTAGGCCTATTAATTTAAACATTTAACTTAGGAAAATTAGCACAGGTGCATATCCAATCGTTTGTGCGGAGAGTGAGCGCTTTGCAGGACATGGAGGAGCCAGCTTGCTTTTTTGTTTTAATGACAGTAAAAAATAAAAAATGCGCCGTCATTTTTGCTCATAAAGATACGAGTATGCATCATTTGGAACTCCAAAGGGTCTACTTGTATATGTGTGCACTCACAATATCAACAAAACCTTATGCTTTTGTAAAATAAGGAAAACAAACAGGATGCGATTTCTTCTTGGTCTTTAGCAGGAGCGCTTCACCGACATGATAAATATATCTATAGAATGCTTTTTGCGTTTTAAATTACTATTTTAAAACGTAATAATTCAAATCGAAAACAAAATCTCTTTCATCATGTAATTCTAAAGATGCATTTCTCTATAAAGGCATGTACAATGAGGAGATGGCAAGTCAGGTTCGTCAAATTCATTTTTGCAACATTGACTCTGAAGACATTATTTTATTAATAAATAATACAAATATATCGCCACTGGTTTTACATTTTTCGTTTTTTTTTTTTTTGCTGTGCCAAAAGTGTGTTTCCATTCAGCAGCTTAAGGCAGCATTTTGTGCCACGTTCAAAAATAACTGAATAAATAAGATTAACGTCATAATATAAAGTCAAGCTTACGATAATAAAAGTATGTTATATTGTGAAGTAAAAAAAAGTCTGTGGCATCCATCATTCTCTTAACTTTTTTTAACTAACTCTGATCGATTCACGAGACATTCGTTTGTATTAAACTGTTCTGGGCCGGGTTTCCCGTTAACGATTGATCTTATCGCTTAAGAGCGTTTTCTACGAGTAATTTTACGATCGTTCGTTATTGTTTCACGTGCATTTCCCAAATATGCACGTAAAGCAATCTCACGTAGCCGTGCTTTAAGTGTTACTTAGGAGTTGCTATCCGTTTGTCAAGTGCTGAAATCTCACCTTAGAATGGCTCGTAACAGTAGTGCACGATTGCTTATTGATGTTAACCTAATGCTGCGTTCCAGACAGACAACTTGGATATAATAATTATAATTAATTATAATACAGTACACTATTATATTATATTATAATGTATTATACTTTACATAATCATATATAATGTACTTTATATACAGTATAGAGAGAGAGAGAGAGAGAGAGAGAGAGAGAGAGAGAGAGAGAGACGTTATTGGTTTTATGAACTTCAGCAAGTCCCCCCCCCCAGTCTTTGAAGCATTTCCCACATTATTTATTTTATTCGTTTTTTTATTATTATTTTCAGTCATTTAATTTAGATGTGCTTCTATTTTTTCCTCCCCCTTTTAATTAATTAATTTCTAAATGTATAAAAAAAATAAAGAAAACGAGTCATAAAGTGTACAATAAAGCATAATCAAATCCTTATAATTATAATTTTTAATGAGCCGAAAAGAATACACTTCACACCGCTGTTTATCAATTTGCACTGGCTTCCAATTGCTGCTCACATAAAATTGAAGGCATTGATGTTTGCCTACAAAACTACCACTGGCTCTGCACCCATTTACCTAAATTTGTTACTTCAGACTTATGTGCCCTCTAGAAGCTTGCGTTCTGCAAGTGAACGTCGCTTGATTGTTCATCCCAAAGACACACAAAGTCACTTTATTGGACTTTTAAATTAAATGTTCCCTCCTGGTGGAATGACCTGCTCAACTCAATCCCAGCAGCTGAGTCCTTAGCCATCTTCAAGAATCGTCTTAAAATCCATCTCTTCCATCTTATCTTAACATTATGCAATTGTATGTATGTATGCATGTATAAAGATATAAAGACCTCTAACACTACCTCTAACACTTCTTTTTATTTATTATATCATTTAAAAACCTATGCTACGTAGCTATACTTTGTTAACCTAACTGAGTTATAGCACTTATCATTGCTCTTTTGTTGTTTTTGATTGCTTCCACTGTCGTCATTTGTAAGTCGCTTTGGATAAAAGCGTCTGCTAAATTAATAATGTAAATGTAAATATAATCACATTTCGCTTGAATCAAGTTAAAGGTGTAATCTGCTGATTGTCCTGCAGGTGACCGCATAAATCTGTTTTCTTAAATACACTTAGGGCTTAACCATTACTCCAGAGCACCCGTAGATCGATGATTTTCAAGTGCTACTTAAGTTACGATGCTTTTGGGAAACAAACCGTGATATTAAGATCAGTAGTATGATCGTTTTTATGAACTTCTTAGGCTTACGAAGCTTTTAGGAAACTCAGCCCAGTTTTTTTTCAACATTCATTCAAATAGTAATGTTTATTTCGTGCTGCAAATATTGAAGAGGAAAATATAATTGATTCATATGCAGTTACCAAATTATCTCACTAAATTAAGCATAAAAAGCGTAAAAAAAGACGTTTATTGTTGGTACGTAGTTTTTTGCATATATGTCCGGAACTGACTCGCTATGACAGACTCCCTGTGATCATAAGGCTTCAGTAGACATCAACACAAAAGTAGGCTACTATATAGTACCGACTTATTTTAATAGACATAATACTTGAAAATGAAAATGTGTCAAAACAGTTTAAAAAAATTTCATATAGGCATATATAAACGTATTAATTAATTATCAATATATAGGCTATTAATTTGAACATGTAGAGTAGCCTACAAGAAACTGCTCTTGTAATAAGCCGCTTTATGACATGAACTGAACTGTAAAATAATAGACATCTGCTGATCATACAATTATCTAGTTTTCAGAAATGAGGTCTAATGTAAAGTGATCGTTTTTTTCTTTAGAGACGTGTAAGTTCATATGTGCTCAGATTAAAATTAGCCTATATTACTATTGTATTATTTTATTTAAGATGTAACTGTGAATATATTTGGACACTCCATGTTAGTCACTGATTAGACTTACATGATTTAAAATTGATTTTCAGGTGATATTGCTTGAAAAGTGATTTATAATGAGCGCAAAAAAAAAAACTATGTCATGCAGTTTATTTTATTATCAAAGCCTAGACCCTATGTGATGACATAACCTGAGACTAAAAGCTGTGATATACATTTTGTCCACTAGAGAGAGCCAAATTATATGGATTAGGCCTTTTTGAAAGTGAAAGTCCTGACATTTACCAAGTAACCCATCCTTGGAGCTGGTGCTCTGCATTTAACCCATCCAAGTGCACACACACACAGCAGTGAGAAGTGAACACACAACCAGAGCAGTGGGCAGCTACAGACCCAGCGCTGGGGAGCAACTGGGGGTTCAGTGCCAGGGTATTGAGTTCAGTCCATGGGTATTGAGGGTGGAAGAGAGTGCTGTTCATTCACTCACTCCCACCTACAACTCCTGCCAGCACCGAGACTTGAACCGGATACCTTCTTGTAAGTAGTCCAAGTCTCTAACCATTAGGCCACAAACTTGTGCAAACTTCTATGTCAAAATCAAATTCTCCAGTCAAAAACCCTTACATGATCTATCAATATCAAACTTTGGCCTCAGATGACAAAACCTAAAGTACAAATACACACACTACAATTGTTTAGCTTCCTTAAATATAATAAGTTATCTTTACTTAGTTGTTATACTTACTAGGTTGTATTAAGTTACACAATTTGCTAATTTTAAGGTGAATAGAACAACATGCTGCAATGAGTAATTCTTTCTCAAAATATTCAAGTAGCTACAACAAAACCGATGACATTAATTCACCAGTGAGAGGCAGCAGTGTGCTAATGTGCAACAGGAACAAAACAACAGAAGAAGAAATACGGTGAGCGTGCGCAGCAAGCAAAGTTTTGAAGCTGCGTCAAATTTGCTTAAACTAAAAAGTAGAAAGACTGTTTACATTTCACCTCTGGACAAAGAATGATTGATTACTTCTACACAATAATAATAAGGTAAGTTAAAAAAAAATAGTGTGTGGATGTATCTTTCTGTGTGCTGCTAATTTGAACTGACTAACATTTGCTCCTTGTCAGCACCAGTGTTAGCAACAGGGAGCAACGATCTTTGCTATTCTGCTATTAGAACAAAAACTATAGAAATACACAACTTGTGGCACATTTGGGTAAAGGTAAAAACTTTTAAAGACTTTTTTTTATTTCCTTTCTCAAATTGAAAAATGTTTTTTACTAGTTAAAAATGAAAGCATGTAAATTCCGAGAAACAATTCAAGAACATGCAAGAAGTCGTCAGTATGATCTTTATGTGCCACTTATAGTATTACTTGTTAACAGTAATCGTTTGCAAAATTTCCTCTATAATTTTATAACACTGTGAGGCTTTGGCCACTTTGTAGGTTAAAGTCATTTTTCAGTTTACAAATGTATTTTCATCATTTTAATACCATCATAGTCATTGCGTAACCAGACTAAAAGGTTTAAACTGAATGAGGTCGTTATTTTGCAGTAATTAATTCTTTGCTGTGTTAAAAACACCGAGTACTGTAACAGAAGAAATGCTGCCTTTGAATTGGTTTTATTACTGATGCCTCAAATAGAGATGTATAGAAAATGTATTTCTATTGTTAAAAATGCAAATATCAAGAAATTAATGTGTCCTTGTTCTACAATTCACAACATTAGTGGAACTTGATTTTATATGAAGAATTATTTTTCATATTTAGGAAAAAACCTTGTGTCAGCTGTCTTCTCTGAGCAGCGGTCTTCTGATCACCAGCCTCAGTATAATAAAGGTGAGATATTTCAACAGCAGTAGAGCAGTTTTTGACTCAATCATGTGCTATGTTTTATTTGCAATTTCAAATAATTTATTGCAGTTCCAGAATACCTGTAACCATATTTCCGTATTTGTAACTGTGTTTCTTTTCACATATCTAAAAGGACACTTCACATCCTAGAACCCATAAAATGTATGATGCTACCATAAATGTTTAATAGTTTTATTATATTTAATAATATTTAAAATAAACAGCGCTTATTGACTTCAATGACTTCTTTATTGACACTTAGAAAAGATTTGACCGAACTACACACCCATCTGAGGCCTACCTGTTTTAATTCATGATCACCCCGGATACTTCTACAACTAACCTGCTTGGTAAGTTCTCATAGTTAGTAACACCATTTTAGAAAAAAAATGCCTGTGTATTTGCTGGTATATTACTGAGATACCTTTATAAAGATTAATGTTGATTACATACCTAGTTCAATCAAAAATGAAAAATGTGCCATTTAATATCCCTCCTGTCAATCTATTCCATAAAAAACTGTGCATCTTCCTGACACGAATGAAGACATTTAACCCAAATCTCTGACACCCAAGAAACCATCAAATCAATCCATTTGAATGGAGCCGATTAATTTACTTTTTAGGCCAAACTGTTCAATGAATTGTAAGGAGCAGTTTCAGTTATATTTCCACTTGAACTCTGTTAGGCATGGACTGGTGAACTGTTCTTGATCCAGAACTCTTAGCTGAACACACTGAACGTGCTGTAGAAAGCCTAGATGGTAGTCACTGCTCAGGGTGTCAGGTTTAGGCAAGGGAGGAACTCAGGTGCAGACAGGGATTCTCAACACAAAGGGTTTATTAAATACAAAAAGGGAAAACAAAAACCCACGAGGGGGAAAACAAGGGCTAGGGTAAGGACTAAATAACCAAACAAGACAGGGCTGACCAGATAAAGACACTAAACACTAACTATAAACAAACACTCACGGTATACAAGGACTTCAGAGGGTACAGCACAATCTCACACACGATCACATAAGTAGAACACATCTGAGAAACACAATCACAATGACAATGAACCGACGCAAGACAGAGCACACTTGGAGACCTAAATAGGGGAAACAATCAAGACACGACAGGTGGCACAGATGGGACAATCAAGACACGACTAGGTTAACAAGGGGGGCGGGGCAAGGGAACGAGACAACACAAGCACATGGCCCAAAGACAAGGCCATGCGCTTGTACACAAAACATGGGTCTGTCATGATCCTGCCTCAAGACTAGGAAAAATCAAGGACACGAGGGCAGGATCATGACAGAACCCCTCCCTTAAGGAGCGGCTTCCAGACGCTCCTCAAGGGAACATCAAACACGGGACATGACTGACATGACAGACTGGGACACAGACACAAACCAACAAGACATGACTAATAATAACAAAGGCAAACATGAAAACACAATGGCAGGGTTAGGGTGACATAACAAAAAAAACAAACAGGGAAGGGGAGGGGGCGGGACCACAAAGTTCATGGGGGGCAGACCAGGGTGAGTGGGTGGGGCAGGAGTTTTAGAAGGACAGGACGAAGGCTGACGACGGGGGGTACGGGCAGGTCTGGGTGGTGAGGGGTGGGGAGGGGTCTCGGGACAACTGACAGGAGCAGACACAGGACGCTGGGCAACACTTACGGGACGCGGGGCAACATCAACAGGCCGAGGGGCTACATTGACTGGACGAGGGGCGACAACAGCTGGACGAGAGACGACTAAATCAACGGGACGCGGGGGGGCAATAGGACACATGACAACATCAGCTGGACACGGAGCGACAACATCTACTGGACATGGGGGGACCACAGGACACGGGGGAACCACATCTACTGGACACGGGGGGACATCAACAGGACACGGGGCCACATCAACAGGACACGGGGCCACATCAACAGGATACATGACTTCATCAGCAGGACACGGGGCAACACTCACGGGACACGGGGAGACGACATCTACGGGACACGGGGAGACGACATCAGGACACTCGGGATTTCTGGGGACAGGGTCTGAGGACAAGACAGGACTGACGGGGACTTCTAGGATATGGACAAGACTAGACAAATAATCAGAAAAGGCTTTAGCCGCTAAGACAATGGGCATCTCCTTACGAGATGAGATACACTGAACTAAAGTCTTTGCTGCAGAGTCGGCCGCGGCACTCTCCTGCGCTCTCACGACTGCCGACTTGCATACTGCCCTCTTCTTTGCCGGCTCGGGCACGCCAGCGCTCACCGCTGCTGGCTCGGGCACGCTCACTGCTGCTGGCTCGGGCACGCCAGCGCTCTCCGCTGCTGGCTCGGGCACGCTCACCGCTGCTGGCACGGGCACGCCAGCGCTCTCCGCTACTGGCACGGGCACGCCAGCGCTCTCCGCTACTGGCACGGGCACGCCAGCGCTCTCCGCTACTGGCACGGGCACGCCAGCGCTCTCCGCTACTGGCACGGGCACGCCAGCGCTCTCCGCTACTGGCACGGGCACGCCAGCGCTCTCCGCTACTGGCACGGGCACGCCAGTGCTCTCCGCTACTGGCACGGGCACGCTCACCGCTGCAGGAGGAGACAAAGTCGCAGGACCGGAAGACCCCCTCTTCTTCCTCTTCCTCCTTGGCCGCGGTGCAGAGGCCACAGCTGGATCAAAGACAGGTTGGGGGAGTTCGGTCTTCGGCAGGGCAGACTCTGACGCCGACGCCTCCGAGGCTGACTCCCACGACAATCGTCTCCCTCGCTTCATGGGGAGACTGCAGGCTGTGGAAGGCGCCTCAGGACTCTGGGAGGGGCTTGCCTGACCCCCCCAGGGTTGCCACGGCCAGGACACGACCCTCCGGGATCGCCGGCAGCTGGGTAGGTGGGGACCTCTGGGGCTCCTCCTCTCGCCCGCTCACTCCGGAACGACCTCCCCTGGTCCCCCGGAACACCACAAGGCGAGAGCCCTCAAAGCAATCTCGCTGGCTGGCTGATGCCATCCAGCATTGCCTCCTGTCTGCTGAGTTCCTTGGTGGTCGGTTCATTCTGTCAGGTTTAGGCAAGGGAGGAACTCAGGTGCAGACAGGGATTCTCAACACAAAGGGTTTATTAAATACAAAAAGGGAAAACAAAAACCCACGAGGGGGAAAACAAGGGCTAGGGTAAGGACTAAATAACCAAACAAGACAGGGCTGACCAGATAAAGACACTAAACACTAACTATAAACAAACACTCACGGTATACAAGGACTTCAGAGGGTACAGCACAATCTCACACACGATCACATAAGTAGAACACATCTGAGAAACACAATCACAATGACAATGAACCGACGCAAGACAGAGCACACTTGGAGACCTAAATAGGGGAAACAATCAAGACACGACAGGTGGCACAGATGGGACAATCAAGACACGACTAGGTTAACAAGGGGGGCGGGGCAAGGGAACGAGACAACACAAGCACATGGCCCAAAGACAAGGCCATGCGCTTGTACACAAAACATGGGTCTGTCATGATCCTGCCTCAAGACTAGGAAAAATCAAGGACACGAGGGCAGGATCATGACACAGGGTTGGTCATTTGTTTTTGCCTAGCCACCAGTTTCTCTGCAGCTGGGCAACATGCTATTTGAGTTAAGTAAACTAGGTAATATTAAAATTAAAAGTAATATTTAATCTTTCGTAACGTGGGTGCTTTTTACATCAGGTTCGATATCTTAACTATTGCATTACTAAGGCAACGACTGACACATTTATGTTGCATTCAAAAGAGCTCTGTTAACACCCCAACAGTGAAAAATTAAACCATATCCGTATTAGCACAGAATGGACTGGTTAAGCATTGAGAATTAAGAATGGTTTGGCCTGACAGTGGAAAAGAGGCTCAAATCTTTGAAAGAGACGTAATTGCTATATGATCAAGTGTCTAATATTTTGGGTAAATAGACATTCAGTTAAAGGACAGAAATTTATTTCACTGAAAATGTCTTTATTTGTGTTCTGAAAATAACTTAAAGTCATGGGTGAGTAAATGATGACATGAATTTCAAGTTTGGGTGAACTAACCCAATGTTATGGCAGTGTAGGCAAGACAGAAAACACTGAAAACTGATCATCCACATTTCCATGCTAATATTGTTTTTATTTGGTTTTATACAGGTGTCTGATGCTGATGCAGTCTGGGCACTAGTATCTGTTGGCTTGCTGACTATCACTGACGATGAAGTACTTCTCCAAATCTTGACCCAGTGTCTTCTGCCATCATTGTTCAGGGTAGTACTGCAAAGAATAGTCTCCAGGGTCTGCCTCCAACATTTGCTTCCCGACCACCATGTGTTACGCTTGCATCACTACATGTGGGTTACCCTGATACTGTGAAGAAAACCTACAATATGATGCTTGACTTGGGACAGAAAAAAAAACATTGGCAACTTGTGTGGCCAACTCAGTGCCGTATTTAAAATCATTGTACTGCTACCTCCATTGTTTAACATAACTAAAAGCAGATTGTTTTTGCTTTGTTTCAAAATGTTTGTAATACGAGTTAAAACTACATTGAAAAAAATATATCATCTTTAACTTTGAACTGTCACTACATTTGATTTAGGGTAATTATGTGTGTGAAGAATAGAACATTGTTGTCATGAATTTGTAATATATTTTTGAAGTATTCAAGTCACTAGAGTAATGGTAACTTTTTTTTAAAGGCAATTGGTCAAAACTAGATTTCTGTTCAAGTAAATACAACTTAGAAATTCCAAGTTGCAGGAAATGTTACTTGATTTAGCTAAATTTAAATGAGTTGTTTGAAATACGTACATAGTATAATGTACTTAATTTAGTTGTTGAAAATAGTAATTCTGAGTTACACGTTTACAACACTTATAAATAAACCTTTGTTAGTACAAATTACTATTCTTATTTCACTTTACTTGTTTTTTCAAGGCAATCGGTTTGCATGCTTTTTTTAAAATAAGGTTTACTCATTATAATTTACAGTGCAGACAAGCTCCCTGCCCAGTGCACACTAGTGAGATAAATTCAAAACACTGTAATTGTAATAAAGTACTGTAACTATACTGTACTACACTGTGTGATTCTTTCAGCTCTCTCTCCAGTGCTAGGATGCATTTTTAAAGCAGTCACCTGTGCTCCTGTTCATAATTTCCTGAGATGCTACTGAATGCTTGCTTATGGATAATTGTGTGTTATTTGAGTTCATACTGTGACAATAGAGTTAACTATTTGATGTGTTTGTGTTTTATGAATGATACTTTGGAGAAATCATTAAAAAAAATTGTAATGTGTGTATATATAAATTATATATGAATATTATAGAATATTATAATTTCTAAACTACTAAATTATTAAAACATTACATGATTGAAGTGTTTACTCATGGTCCATTGTTAATTTCGAATTTTGCCTTTGGATTTAACTATTAGTGCATTAAGCCATTTTTCAATTTATGTTTTCTGGTGGACAAAACACTTAAACCTATACAAATGTTGTCTTTTTGGTTTATACTGTCCTTATCTTGGTGCCATTAGTTATATATGATGCTTACAAGAAAGCTGTGAATTGGTTGTTCCTGGTTGTTGTTTTACATGTGCACTTCTAAATAACATTGTAAGTTCATTGATTAGATATACTGCAGTTTAATTTTAATTTTACTCATATTTTCGTCAGCATCCTGAAGATTATTAAATATTTGGGGATTTGGAGGAGCTAATTGTTATAACATGCAGGTTTTTCTTTCTTTTTGCTCCCAACAAAAAAAAAGAAAAAAAAAACACTTAACTACAGCACTTAAGGCATTTGACAAAATCACACACACAAATGGGAAAAAAAAAGATATTAAAAATGACAAGGCTCTTGACGTCACGTAGCTTCTCACGCGAGAAGGGGGGCGACGAAAGTGTAGCGCTTCTTATCTAACGTCTTTGGTCACGGCAAGGTACGCGACGATCGACACGATGATTGCTTAGTTTGCAAATCAAATGCATAAACCACACCCCATACTTATCACTGTCTGATCCATCAGACCTTAAAGCACAGAGCAGTGACACAACTTGTGAGGAGTCAGACTGGACAGACCATTCATAAAACCACATCAACAACACAGCAGCACCTCAAGCTGGACTCACATCAGCCCACTTCTCCAGCTTTGAATCACTGGGCACATTTTTTCTTGCGGTTTTTCACTTATGTCCCGCAAATCCAGCGATGACTATAATCTGCGTAGTATGAGCAATCTGATGGGTGAGAGGAGGAAGCGAGCGTCGGATGATGGTGAGCGAAGTCTAATCAAGGCTCCGTCCAGCGCCAGCCTCAGCAGTGCTGGTCCCTCAGCAGCGTATCCCGCGCCCGAGGACTTTGAACGCGCGGCGCGCAAACAGTTCCAACAAGATGTCACGCCGGGTTTCGTCTACGTCCTGGCCGTGTTCTCCGCTATCGGCGGCTTTCTGTTCGGCTATGACACCGGGGTAGTGTCCGGAGCGATGCTTTTGCTCAAGAGGGACATGAATATAACTGCCCTTTGGCAGGAGCTGCTGGTGTCCGGGACTGTTGCCGCGGCGGCGGTATCCGCGCTGCTCGGCGGGTATCTCAACGGACTGTTCGGGAGGCGGGTGTGCATCCTCACGGCCAGCTTCACTTTCGCCATTGGGGGGATAGTGTTGGGATCTGCTCCAAATAAGGAGGCACTGTTGGTTGGACGGCTCATAGTTGGACTTGGGCTGGGTAAGTGAGACACACCTGACCGATGCTAATAAAAGTTATTATAGTAAACTTAAGGTTGTTTGGGGCCTTGCTCTATTGTATTGTCTTTGAGCTTTAATTGGTTTAAACAATATATATATATATATATATATATATATATATATATATATATATATATATATATATATATGTATGTATGTATGTATGTATGTAATATATATATATATATTCCCAATATATATAGTATTCCCAATATATATATATATATATATATATATATATTGTTTAAACCAATATACACTATAGGTAGTATGGTATAGCACCTTCCCATCTCTTCCCACCCAATCCTGTTGGGTTAAAAGTTACCCAACAGTTGAGTAAATCATTTATATTAATTAATATCAGCATTTTTTTTAATAAAAACAATTACTTAATACAACCATATTTTGAAACTACACTGTTGTAAATTTCAGATTTTATTTTAATATGCAAATAACACATTTACAAATATATTTTAAAATATTTTATTTAAATGTACAAGAATGTGTAAAAATACAACTGACTTTTTCAAGATTTACAAATGTGTCAATTCATATTCATATCAAAACAGACAAATGTGCAAATAAGTTCACAGCTGTGGCCTAATGGTTCTAGAGTTTGACCTGTAACCCGAAGGTCGCAGGTTCGAGTCTCTGTGCTGGCAGAAGTTGTAGCTGGAGGGAGTGAATGAACAGCGCTCTCTTCCTCCCTCAATACCCATGGCTGAGGTGCCCTTGAGCAAGGCACTGAACCCCCAGTTGCTCTCCGGACGCTGGATCTACAGCTGCCCACTGCTCTGGGTGTGTGTTCACGGTGTGTTCACTTCTCATTGCTGTGTGTGTGCACTTGGACGGGTTAAATGCAGACCACAAATTCAGAGTATGGATTACACTTGGCAAATGTTATGACTTCCAAATAAAATGAACATAACATATAATAATAAAACAAAAAAATAATCATAAAATCAAGTAATACTAATAAAAAAATATACTAGCTGCTGGACCTACTGATGATCAATAAAATAAAAAAGTTTTTGACTGATTACTAAATACAAAGTTTTTAAAGAGGAGACAGTGTGCAGAAGAAACTATTAAACACTGCGTGTTCCAAAAACTCTAAAATGAGAGCAGAGTGCTTTAGGTAGTAGATGTCATATAAAAAAAAAAGTTTGAAACACAGATCGACTGCTTGTAGTATCATCTCCTGTTCCATCGGCTCCCAGTTTAAAATAATAACAACTTGGGAGGAGTTTTCCTTTTCACCAAGCACCAGGACATGTGGATTCTGGCTTGTCTCATGATTCAAGTACAGCACTAACTAGTGCCAACCTTTTAGGCACCTTTAAGAATTTTAAAAAAAGTTCAGTTAACATGCATTGTGATGATATTTCATTGATACACTCACTTTACAAATGAGTGAATTTAAATGAGTTAAAAACTATAGCGAATATAAATTGGTTAAAGTGATAATTCACCCAAAAATTCTGTCATTTTTTTTTTTTTTCAAATATCTTCTTGGAATGATTTTTATTGTACAATGTGTGTCATATAAAAAAATAATTAAGGTGACCTGACTACACAGGACACTGTAATTTTACGTTTTTCTTTTACTTACAGGTTTAATGTCACTGAAGGACTGCTTTATTTCTGTGTATGATGTACACACCATTTTTCCATTTGTGTGGTATGGTGCAGATGGCAGGAAAGGTTTTAAAGACAATTACTGCACGAAGGCCTTTAAATGACAAAAGTACAGAAAAAGAACAAGTAAAAAAAAACTAAGCTTACAGTTTAAATTTTTACTGTCTTTGTGGGGATCTACTATCATTTGCACTAAGAGACAGACTAAAGCAGTTTTCACTCCCTCCAGAAAATTTGTGGCAATATTTGCAGTTAATGTGAGTAAATTGTACCACCCTTTACCTTTTAACTGATTTGGACTTGTAGGGAGGAACAAAAGTACACTGTAAATGAATGGAAGCTTTGTTGGACAGAATGCGGCAATACACATATTTCACCTCATTTGTCTTTTTTCATAATTTTTGGAAGACATAGGTCTAAGTAAAATTGAAAATGTGTGTATCATTAATTTAAATAGGATACTTACCTATAAATGTTTAAATTAACAGGCAGAAATTCAATTGTTGCAATTTTTCCTTCACGAAAAAGTCCATTGTCTAATACATAAGTATAAACACATTTAGTACAACACATTTAAAAAACATGTCAATCAATCTAGCTTCATAAGAAAAATTGCTGTAATTATAGGGTATTCTGATAGATGCATAACAATATTCAATATGAATAAACCATTAAAACACTTTTAATGTACAATTAATAAGTGCTGGTGCACTAAGATGAATATGGCTTCAATTTTACGCTCCCTTCTTAAAGGTTGGTAGTAGGAGTAACGTTATGTAAATTTAGGGCACTGGTATAAATTTTCGTTGAAAGAGCGGGTTGCCTCACGATTGCGCGCTTTTCTGTCGTCTGGGTTTTAAACTTTTATAATAGAAAATTGCAGGTTCATTCAAACGATTCTCGTGGAGTCTGTTGTCTGTCGTATGACTGATGTGTGAGCTCAGCTCGCTCGGGCAGCTTCATTCACTGGTCTGATCCGATAAATGGTTCGTGCGGCTTTTCTAGCTTAATTCTAATGATTTTATCAAACTTTCACATTTCACCAGACATTTTTATTAACTTTAAGTAATACTTGCCTAAAAAGTTTTGCAGCTAATCTTTTAATGTATTAATGCTGGCGAACAAACAGGAATAGTATTTATTTACAATCGATCTTATTCTCTGGGGGAAACAAACAGACTCAAGGGAATTAAAACTTTGGACCCACTTTATATTAAGTGGCCTTAACTATTATGTACTTACATTTTAATTAATAATTTTGTACAATGTACTTATTGTGTACATACATGTTTTTACATTGTACTTATATTAAAAAAATAAAAACTACATGAAATTACATCTGTATTTAATTTCTGTAATTTAATTCATAATTACACTGTTGACCCATACTTTACACCTTAACCCACCCTTAAACTTACCCATACCTCTAACCCTCTCCCTAACCTTACCCCTATCCCACCTCAATAGCAGAAAAAAGTGTTTTACAATACAATATGAACACAATAAGCACATTGTACTTATTTTTTTATGTAAGTACATAGTAGTTAAGGCCACCTAATATAAAGTGGGACCAAAACTTTTTTTAACGTATAAAAAAATAATGATTAACGTATCAGACACATTACTTATTGTTATAAGAGTTATATACATCATATGATTATATTAACAGTTACTTACCCTTCATAATCAGTTAGGCTGCCACTGATGTCCGAGCTGAGTCGCTGACTGGACCATTACAATTTGAACGGAGTGAAGCGGGAAACATATTTAACCCAACAGTTGGGTTATAACAAAAAATAACCCAATGAAGAAAAAAAAAATGACCCAAAAAATTTTAAGATAACCCAACACATTGACCCAATATGTGTAACCCAATGATTAGGTTAAAAAAAAACACCCAACGTTTTTTACTATATATATATATATATATATATATATATATATATATATATATATATATATATATATATATATATATATATATATATATATATAAAGTATATTTATTAACAATGTTGTGGTAAAATATCAGTTTACTATCAGTTTATGTAGGTTTATTCACTAAGGTTAAATACAATTTTTTTTAACATGATTTGAATAAAATAAATTAAATTAGATGTTACCATAGGAAGCACATTTTCAACTGACCATTTTTCAGGTTATCAGTGGGTAAAAATAATTCTGCAATTGTTCAAGAGCTAATTCTCTAATGCTTTTAAACAAGTACATTCCATGTATGTAAACCAATGTAGTCAGGTTGATTTAGTGCAAAAATAACATTTTAGACTTGAATATAACCAAATGAAGCACTTTATAAAATTACCTAAAATAAATAAATAAATTGCGGCAGCAGACTTTTTACTATTATTATTATTTTTTTTAAATATATATATAAACTGCATCTATAAATGCAGATGCTGCTGTGCTTTTTTATTTTGTAATATTATTTGAATATATCCTTGTGTTTTGTGTCTCTTTCCAAACTCATTTCAGACTGTATCTTTTCAAACTTGGTTAATTTCAGCCAAAAATAAACACCTTTCTCACTGGTTTATATAGTATAATGCATGTCTACCAACAGTCTTTAACGTTTTATATACTGTCATCATAGCTGTCATTTTTTTGTATATTTATTTTGGTATTTCATTTGGTTAATTGATTTGGATTATTTAATAAAAAAAAAAAAAGGTATGCTCAACATGACTTTAAAAACATCACGTCTTATATTTCATATCAAGCATATTATTTACCCAGACTTTTGTCTGCTTAGTAAATAATTACAACTTTATCATAAGAAAAATATTCTTTATGGTAAAAAAATGACTAAACTGCAGAACAATAATACATATTTGAATATTTTATACAACATTCTGTGTTTAGTTTATGATTAGTTTATGATTTGTCACACCCACATTGGCTTCTCCTACAGTACTCCAATTCCTCGGATCACTGAATCTCATTTGCAGTTCTCCATTTACCAATAAGCACATGCACAAACACTAGAGATAGATGCCATCCTCTCTTGTTCTATTCTCAAAGGTATCATAGACTCGCTGCATTACTGTGATCTTCCTTGCTACTCTTTTTGAGTTATTTCTGTTTGATTTTCATATTTGTGTTGTCTTGTGGCCTTGTTGTGACATTTTTGTGTGATACCTAGGTTTTACTTAGTATGTTTTAATTAGTCATTTGGTTAGTCCAGTGGTTCTTAATTCTGGTACTTTTTTTATATCTCCCTTTATATCTGCCACACTCAAATAAGTTTATTGAGCTTGTTATTGACAAGCGACGGAACCCTTGATTAGGTTTAGCTGTGTTTGATTGAAGTTACTGCCTTCTCATCGTGCCTAGATCCAGGCTTAAAAAACGAGGTGACCGTGCTTTTGCGACTGCAGGCCCAAAACTTTGGAACAGTCTGCCTCTCTATATCAGACTGGCTCCTTCAGTTTCCATCTTCAAATCTTCTATAAAGACTTTTTTGTTTTCTCTTGCTTTTGATGCTCATTGATTCTGATACGATTACTGGTTATTTTTTTCTTTTTGTTTTATTTTTCAGTTGTTTCTTTTGTCCTGTACTGCTTTGCATTTTATTCTCTGCTATGTACAGCACTTTGGTCAGCCTTGGTTCTTTTTAAATGTGCTTTATAAATAAATATTGTATTGTATTGTAGTGTTGCGAACTCGGGGGAACAAAGTTCATTTTAATTCAATTGATTTATTTATTTACTATGTACTGTTATAAACTTTTTCCTTTTTGAATAATGTTTCAATAATGTTTCACAGTTATTTAATGTTCAATGTGCTCAATATGGCTGGTTTTCTAAAGGACTGTAGACAGTTTTTTAATTGCTTTGCTTAAAAGTCATAGTGTGTGTAAGATCACAGGCTTTGATAAAATTTCATGCAGTTTTTCATTGAAAATTCAGACCTATTTTTAACACAGGCAATTAGTATAATAAGGATTCACATGATTTGACAGGGTGGTAAGACTGACAGAGCTTCAGTAGCTCAAGTATTTCTCATTAATCTATGTACCACATGGGGTTTCCAAGAATCAGCTGAATATCCCATGAGCATTTTGAAAGAGTAATTTGGACTGAAGCTTATTGTCTAGGATTACACACTGTCATTAGGGAAGATTGGTATTTTCACAGTCCTTATTGTCTGGCTGACTAAAGCTTTCTTTCACCATTTGACCCATTACACTCTGGGACATAATCCATAATCATAATTTCAAAGATATTTTGCACTATTACTTTTTAAGGTGATACTTTTTTTGAATTTCAAATTCTGATGATTACAGAGAGAAAAATATAGAGATTTGGAGGCCTCTTTTTCCAATAAGCAACCCTTAAAAAAAAAATTTAAGTCTATTTTCCAATAATTTTTAGTCTTGCATCTTTCTCGAAAGGTCACTGATCTGATAATTGACCACTGACTTCTGGTTTTAAGCAACTGTGCCCAATTATTTCCACACTGACCTTTGCAAAAACACAAACCCAGAAGAGGGCAAAACCAAGATCCCAAGGGATTCAAAATCGGTCCTTCAAACTGGGCACAGAGCATTGTGCTAATCACAGATGGTGTAAAGTAGCAGTTCAGTTGGTCTGGTGTAACCAGAGGAGAAGCTAAGCTCTTTTGGCAATCATCTGCTGTCTCCATGACTCCACCATCCTTGTTGAGTGATGGCCTCTCACGTTGAGTGTCTGGGGTAGTCAGTGGAATGAAGTGCAAGTGTTTTTCTTTTAAGACACTTTCTCTAATAATATGGGACAGCTGCAGCTTTGGTCTGGAGTCTCACACTAATTAGTCAGCTCTCTAGTTTTGTTGTATACCAAAGCAAAAGCAACTACAGTTTATTCAGCAGACATACACAAAACAACATAGACGACTGTCACTTCCTCCTTCTAACTGTTACATCATTAGGGCTGAGCTGCAGTATTGATATTGTGATCTATCTACTCTAGGCTTATTTCGTATAATGATATCACTGAATTAATACCTGCTAAATATTCCATGATGCTTTTTAACAAATTTACTGATGGCCATTAATGTTGAAATATAACACTCAACACACTGTAGCTCTCATGTAACATCAACAACCTTGTAAACTGTGATTCATTAGTTTGTGTTTGTGTAGTTGTGTTTTGTGTATTGACATTTCAAAGCCTAGTGAGCTGCATTGCTGTCCATGCATAGCTACCTTCTGAAGCAGCTGCCTAACCAAGACAAAATCTCATTATTGATTGTTCTACTTCAGCATAAAAACCATGTTACCAGCAGCACGGTTTGTCACAAGTTTCGGAAAGTTTTTTTTGAGTATGGCTCTGTGTGACGTTAGATGTATAGCAGAGCAATGAGAGGCTGAGCAAAGACATTCACTGATCAGAGCGAGAGCGTCGCGAAAAGTCACAAAATAAGTGTGTTTTTGGTTGCCAGGGCAAGACAACCCTGCACAGATTACCAAAAGAGAAACAGCATTAAGGGACCATTGGATGGAGTTTATTTTTACAGAGCATCAACGGAGTTGTGCAAGTGTTTGTGTTTGTTCCCTGCATTTCGAAGATGCTTGTTTTACAAACAAGGCCCAGTTTGACGCCGGATTTGCACATCGTTTATTTCTTAAGGATAATGCAGTCCCAACAAAAAGGGTCACGATCGTGTGTTGGAACCGCAGGCGGTGAGTAAAACTGCTTCAAATATCTCTGTGTTGTTAACTTAGCTATCGGCGCGTAAGCACATCAAGTAAACCACATGTTGTCATCAAACTGCACTTTCCACATATACAGCTTAAAAAAAAAAAAAAAAGACGACAAAGTGGAACTTAGTCATTTTCCAAAACCGCTAAGCAAATATATACAGTTTCAGTACATACCACAGAGACATCGTTGCTGATGCTGCTCTTGTTAAATTTCAGCCTCTGGATCTGATTCTGGATCATAAATATATGCTGAATCTGACTGTTAGCCATGGTTTGTTTTGGTTGGTTTTGGTCCTCACGGTAATGTCACAGCTTCCAAACGCTCTCAACGCAAAAGCCTACTGGTGCTAGTGATTCTTTAGCTCCGCCCACATGTCAGGCCTCCAGACGGTCGTGTTTTTCCGGGAAAAATCGGTACAGACTATCTTTCTCTTATGAATATAATAAAACTAAAGACTTTTTGGAGTTATGAAGGATGCAGTACTGCTCTATAGGTACTCAAGATTAACAGGATATTGAGTGAAAACGAGCATTTCATCCCCCCTTTAAGGACCGACAAACTAGAACTAAACAGACAGGGTTATAAACACAAAGGAAGTAATAAGAATAGAAATAGGTGGGGAGTAATCAATTAACTAAACAAGAAAAGGAACATGACCTAATAAGGAAAACTCAAAAGAAACAGGAGAATAGAAGTCCATGATTGTGACATTATTCCCCCCTCCTGGAAGGCTCGTCCTGAGCCGTAACACCTGGGAGGTGGGGTGGGCGGCCTGGAGGTTGGAGCGGGACATGAATGAGGTGGAGTTGAGGAGGACCTCCAGGGCAGATGAGACTCGTGCGACCATGGTGGATCTGGAGACTCGGGCGCCTCCAAGGCCGCCGCTCCAACCCCCGCCTCGGCCTCTACGGCTGGATCTCTACTGCCCCCCACCCCCCCAAAAAAATACCTGGGAAAACTTACGGGGCTGGAACGAGCTTTGGGGCTGGAGCCGACAGTCTTCCGGTCATAATTGGAGATCGGGAGCCCATCCTGGGCTTACCTGAGGATCGGGGTGCTCAGGAGATGAGAAAGGGATGAACGGAAACAATGAGGACATAGGAGATTCAAGGCTGGGAGGAACCAGCGGAGACACAGGAGATTCAGGAGGTGAAGGAGGGTCAGGGAAGTGCTCTAGCAGGAAATCTGGGGAGAGGATGGGTGCAGAAAAATCTGGTGGTAATGCCATATCCATGATACTAAAGCTGGGGGCTGGTGATGGAGGGTGATCTGGGGGAGAGGACAGTTTAATATATATATATATATATATATATATATATATATATATATATATATATATATATATATATATATATAGCGGAGTTCGGGAGGCTACTGAGGTGGTTGGGTTTGGGCAGGCGGGAGGAGCTGTTGGAGCGGTATTCAGAGGTTCCTTGCTCGGGGTGAGCTGGCGCAACATGGCTCATTCCTGAGGGGACTGGACGAGGGAGTTTTGGCTGATCATGAACTTCTTCCACTTCAAAGTCCGAATTGTTCATCCAGAGAACAAGATTGATTAGCTCAATCAAGGGGAAATCACCACCAGGAAGAGTTCAACGGATTGGGTAACATCCAGCCCCAGCAAACAAATAAGCGCTTAGGAATGAGTCATGAGAACTGACCTGATTTTCAAGCTCGAGGACATCCTCTACATATCTTTCCAACCTCCGACCACTCTGCCTCAAACGCCTTATTTCTTCCTTAGCCCGCATTTTTGGTTTCAGTTGGTCCTTTTGTAACAAGTCATGTCTTCAGATGAATTCCAAAGAATTAGGTTTTAATGATCACAAGGGTGAAGAACTTACACATACATAACTTAACTTGGCTTTACGCTATGATACTTTAAGGACCAACAAACTACAACTAAACAGACTGGGTTTATAAACACAAAAGAAGTAATAAGAACAGAAACAGATGGGGAGTAATCAATTCACTAAACAAGAAAAGGAACATGACCAAATAAGGAAAACTCAAACGAAACAGGAGAATAGAAGTCCATGATTGTGACAAATTGTAGATAGAGGATTTTTTTTCCCAATGAACCTGGGCAGGTAAGAAAGCATCTATAGTGAGTATTCAGATAGGAGCAGTATTATTGGATACAGAGAGATATAATTCTCCACACAGGCATCTTTGTCATTGTTGGATAAATTGCATCACTCCAATGTGAGAGTAGAATACATTCTTTGCTCATGTGAAGTCAGTGTCTTTCAAAATGTAAATGAAATGCCAATAACAGTTGTCGTCTCACAGTATTGATTTATCTCCTTGAGAGGCAAGCAGTGAGATGTTCCCATGGCAACAGGTACGTTGTCTGCTGGGCAAAGGGAGCGACAGTGAACCAGGGCTATTAATAGACTTTATAGCGAGTGGTTATATCGTAGACCTTGTCAGATAAATGTGGGCACAGACTTTTTGTTTGTTCTCCTGTGTAAATATCATATAAACATTGGTCCCGTCACACCACATCACCATTTCCTCTCCATCTCAATCAGTCGGAAACAAAATTCAATTTTATGGTTTCCTTGTGATTCAAGAAATCACTTGCTTGTTGAAAATTTGCATAATGTGACACATCTGTGATGTAATTGGTGGAAATGGGAAGGATGTGGCCTGGCTGGATCATCATAGTTCTCTTGAGAGCAATGTGATTGGCAGAGAACACTGGCATACAAAGCATATTCACTATGCATGTTACATTCTTGTGTGTAACCCTCTGACAAAGCCCACAAAATGAGTACTTTTGTAGATCTAAGAGACAATCTCAGTGTAATAAAGCTTTCAGTGTTCAGGAAATTTTAATATGTGGGGTATGAATACAGTACTAGATTCAGACTCAAGCATGCATACTCATTTACATGTACATTTTAATCATTTAAATAATAAAAAAAACCTTTTAAATAAAAAAAAAAAACTTTTGTCATAAGTTAATGACTATATGTTTTTCCAAATATATATTATTGGTGGTAGTAGTATTGATACTAATAGTAATAGTAATAGTACTGTGTGGAACACAAAATTAGAATTGTTCAAGAATATTCTGAATATAAGGAAAGTGAACTGATCTTGGGCTGTCAACATCCAAAATTACAAAAAACACAAAGTACCAAAAATAACACTGGAAGATGTGGAATATTATGGAGAGGAGCAGATAGTAAATTCTTATGTATTTCCCATTTTGTTTTCCATTGAAGAAAGATTGTCATGTGTTTGGCACAAGTGGTTGAGTAAAAGGTAGAAACATTTTTTTTGTGTGACTTATACTTTTGTGACTTTTGGCATTACACTTTCTAACCACAGTATAGTTTTCATAAACAAGCCTTTGAAAAGAATGACAAAAGACTGTAGATGATGGATTTTGCTTTGTGCTTTGTGTTTATTACTTCCTTCAGCCATTCCTTACTGTATACTGTAATACTTAATTTTATGTGTAATGCACATATTTTTTATATAAGAACATTTTCTAGTGTTAAAGAGATAGTTCACCCAAAAATTCAAATGTGCTTACCCCCACGCCATCCAAGATGTAGCTGACTTTGTTTCTTCAGAAGAACACAAACAAAACCATATTAAGCACTGTGGCTTGTGACAATACATTGATGTATAAAGACACAAGACAATCTTTCTGTGCAAGAAACTGAACAGTTTTTATATCGTATTTTACCTCTGATTTTCACCGCATTGTCCAAACAGTCTGTCTTTAACGTGTCCCTCTCAACAGCAGACGCCTGCCATGTCTTCTTCTTCTTGCTTTATGGCCGATCGCAGACTTACAAGTGCATTAGTGCCACCTCTCTCTCAAATGGACCATTGACACTATCTACAATCTCAATTAGGAGTGCCAATGGTCCATTTAAGAGATAGGTGGCGTTAAAGCAAGGAGAAGAAGAAGACGCGTCATGCTCCTGCTGTTGAGAAGAACACTCAGGACAGACAGTTCAGACATTGCGGTAACAATCAGAGGTAAAAAAACAATATAAAAACTGTCCAGCAGCATTACGTAATGACATCAAACCAAATGGAAAATGGCCAGTATTTGATTATTATTTATATACCCATTCAGGTATTGCATCCATGACTGTTCCTGTGTACATTGCTGAAACCTCACCGCCCCACCTGAGAGGACGCCTGGTCACCATCAACACTCTGTTCATCACAGCGGGCCAACTCATAGCAAGCCTTATTGACGGGGCCTTCAGCTACATGCAGCATGAAGGCTGGAGGTATGACCATCAAGTCTTTAGTTTGTTGGCAGTATTTTATGAGTGATCCAGTTGCAGAATTTACAGATTTTTTCTTGTTTCTTTACTGCGGTGTCAAATGCGGAACAATACAGTAACTTTATTATTAGAGCCCGATCTATATATTGTTTTACCGATATGAGCCTTACAGAACAGAACAGGGTTCAGGAGTTATGGGTGCTTAAATTCCACCGACCAATCTTGTGACATTGGGGGGTTACCAATGAGTGGAGGGTAGTGTTCGGAGAGGGCTTCTCGAGCTGAAGGGATCCTCCAAATTTGGTGGAGATCCACTGGCGCGTTCACAAGATAGTGACACCAGTCAACACTTTCACTTTAGTAAGGAGGTCTCTTGTTCAGGCAACATTCAAGCATTGTCTTATTCGGCCATAAGTGCCCCGTGAACTGGACTTCACATGAAATTCTGCCATGATTCCAGTTCCAAGGGAACACACACATTACATTCAAAGGACATTAAAGTGCACTAGACGTGAATTTAAATTGTATTTATTTACAGTGGTATATAATGGTAAATTTTGTCTGTGTGTGAAAACAGTAGCTCAAATGAATGAATGTTCTGTTGTATATATCGTTCCAGTGAAATGTTTGGACACACAAATGGGAAAGTGTCCAGTCTTTTGACTGGTACTGTACTATAATACACAAGAATAATACCAGCCGATATATCGATATCTGCCTTTTTACTCCCTAATATCGGTATCGGCCACCCCAAAAAACATATCGGTCGGGCTCTAATTATTATTTTTGAGAATTAGTGAAACTGAATGATTATCATGATGTTTATGATTTATAGTTCTATTGCAAAAGCAGTAAATGAGATGCAAGTTTGCAATCTGAACCAAATGTGATAAGAGAATAAATTGTCTGCCTCCTCATGATGTGAATGTGTCACAGTGTCTGGTTTGTGTTCCCTGGGTATCCACTAGATGTCCTCCTTCCCCACAGTGTCTGTCACTTCATGAACCACATTCCTCACGTTCTCTGTCTAATCATTGCACTCGGCTGTCACTGGTCATTAATCATTGCGCTCAGTCAATTCCCCATTAGCGTTTGTCTCTCCCTGTGTATTTATACTCCCTGTGTATTTATCCTTGTTTAATTCACGTCCGTCTCTAGTCTTGCTCTCACCTTGTGTCCTTGTCTGTTTATGTTGGATTGATGCTTGGTATTGACCCCTGCCTGGACTGTTTATTCTTTGGATTGCCCTTAATAAAAGACGTACTCGCATTTGGATCTCTCACCGTGTCTCCTTGTATCCCGGTCGTGACAGAAGGACTCCGTCACTCTGAGATCCAGCGGTATGTCTGCTTATGTTTCCTCCCCAGCCACAGAGCAGTATAGGAGTAGTTTTGAGGGAACTCGCCTGGTGGTTTTCCGGGGGACCAGGGGAGGTCGTCGAGGAGGGAGTGGTCGAGAGGAGGCTCAGCATCGCTCTCAACCATGGCCCCCCTTCAACCCGGGGCTTGTGTGGGATGGATCAGAGCCACCGTCTCACCATGGTGGACAGAGAGGGGAAAGTGGTGGCGCCACTGCCCATGATGGCCGCAAAGTCAGTGCCACGAGGCAAGATGGACGCCAGCCCAGCGCCACAGCACAAAGTGGTCGCCAGCCCCACGCCACGAGGCAAGACGGCCGCCAGCCCAGCGCCACTGCCCAAGATGGCCGCTGAGACATTTTTGGATTACTTATCCATGTTGAACAAGATCCTAGAGATTCCCAGGAGTGTTCACGTCACGGCTGCTGAGCCAGCACCACAGCCCAAGATGGCCGCCAGCCCAGCGCCACAGCACAAGGTGGTCGCCAGCCCAGCACCACAGCACAAGATAGCCACTAAACCAACGCCAATTCCCAAGATGGACACCGATCCAGAGCCACGGCCCAAGATGGCCGCCCGTCCAGAGTCATGGACCAAGATGGCTGCTTGCCCAGCGCCTCTACACAGGATGAAAGCCACAGCTGACCTTCCAGAGATGAGTCAGGTTCCGGTTGACCCTCCAGAGTCGAGTCAGGTTCCAGTTAACCCTCCAGAGTCGAGTCAGGTTCCAGTTGACCCTCCAGAGTCGAGTCAGGTTCCAGTTGACCCTACAGAGTCAAGTCAGGTTCCAGTTGACCCTCCAGAGTCGAGTCAGGTTCCAGTTGACCCTCCAGAGTCGAGTCAGGTTCCAGTTGACCCTCCAGAATCGAGTCAGGTTCCTGTTGATCCCCCAGAGTCAGTGCAAGTCACCTTTGACCCTCCAGAGTCGAGTCTACTGGATCCTCTACTCGTCTCAGGTGGATTACCAGAGTCTTTTCTCGCCTCTGCAGAACTTCCAGAGCCTAGTGATGTCTCAGTCGAACTCTCTGAGCGCCCGACTGATCCTGTCGTGGCCACGGAGGCTACCCTTAACTTGTTCACGTTCTTTGTTTCAGTCAGACTTGCCCAACCAGACTGGCTCTCCCTCCGTCCCTCCCCCTGAAACTCCTCCGGTCCACCTCCCTCCCTGTTTTGTGTTTGCACTTCTGGTGTCTGTTCCCCATTTACATGTTCCTCTGGTCTCTGGTTTCCCCATTTTTTCTGTCCCTCCGTCCCTGCACCTGAGCCTCCACCTGTCCGCCTCCATCCTGGTCTCTGGTTTTGTAGTCTTGTCTTGGAGGGTCTGGGAGCCGCTCCGTAGAGGGGGGGTAT
Organism: Carassius auratus; assembly: GCF_003368295.1. Taxonomy (NCBI): domain Eukaryota; kingdom Metazoa; phylum Chordata; class Actinopteri; order Cypriniformes; family Cyprinidae; genus Carassius; species Carassius auratus. The sequence continues at coordinate 21,927,012 of NC_039271.1, read as the reverse complement.
TGTCACAGATTCTGGTTTGTGTTTCCTGGGTATCCACTAGATGTCCTCCTTCCCCATGGTGTCTGTCACTTCATGAACCACATTCCTCACATTCTCTGTCTAATCATTGCACTCAGCTGTCACTGGTCATTAATCATTGCACTCAGTCAATTCCCCATTAGCGTTTGTCTCTCCCTGTGTATTTATACCCGGTCTGTCTTAGTATGTGTCACGGAGTCCTTGTGTAATTCACGTCCGTCTCTAGTCTTGCTCTCACCTTGTGTCCTTGTCTGTTTATGTTGGATTGATGTTTGGTATTGACCCCTGCCTGGAATGTTTATTCTTTGGATTGCCCTTAATAAAAGACCTACTCGCATTTGGATCTCTCACCGTGTCTCCTTGTATCCCAGTCGTGACAGAATGTCAACCCTAGTGGAAAGTATCATCCTCTAGTTGGGCGGATTCTTTGAATCACATCAGTTTCTAAAGTCTGTCAAAATAAACCTTCAGAACAATATAAAACAAACATTAAACTAGCTGCAAAATACCACCTTCACTATGTGCAGCTTATTGCCCTGGGAACGAAAATGTTATAAAGATAATATATAATTTAAAAATCCTAATCTAATTCATACCATTTTACAGTCTATACCATTACACCATTAGCATCATGTTTTGTTTAAATAAGTTGTAGTCTCAAAAATTAACTAACAACTAAGCGTAGGCACTATGTACTTTTTCACCAAAAGAGGATACATAAATATGTATATATGTATTCCTATTTAAGAACAATTTTTTTTTTTTTTGTTCCCCTTCAATTTCTTGGATTTCTTCTTCCAATATTGTTTCTTTTCATCTGTTTAGATATATGCTGAGTCTATCAGTGGTCCCTGCATTCCTGCAGTTCCTAGGGTTCCTTTTCCTACCTGAAAGCCCTCGCTGGCTGATACAGAAAGGTCTTACCCAGAAGGCCAGGCGCATACTCAGCCAAATACGTGGCAACCAGAACATTGATGAGGAGTATGATACTATCAAAAGCAGCATTGAAGAGGAGGAAAAGGAGTGTGGAGGAGGTGAGAAAATAGTCTTGTACGCACTCACACATACAAATATCTCAAAGAAACACAATTACAGTCATGGTTCACTGATTTCATTAAACTATGGAAAGTGCTCAAGAACACAAGAGAACACCATAAGAGGGCCCTAACTACAGACTGAAGAGGTCTTTACATCTTACTTGCCTCTACAAAGCTGGAGTTGAACAACAGTCTTATTGTGGTACATATGAATATACCAAGTTGCACATTTTTATCCATCACAGTGCAGGAGGTAACTGGGTGGAGATGAATGGAAATAAAGGGGAACAAATGTTTTCTTAATGCCAAACAGTACATGCATGGCACACCAGCAATAAAAAACCTGAAGAGGCCACAGGTGTTCATGGATGAAACTCATTTCAGTCAACCTATTATAGTCAAGTGAAATGGCAACATTACCAGCAATTCAGTGGCACAGCAGGGCAAAACTGCATGCAACGGCATGCTACTGAATAGCATGTATAATTGAACAGCATGTTTCATCCAAGCAAATCTAATTCATCCTTAGGTAGAGGAAATTACATACCATGGAAACTAACCCACCCCCTAACCAGAATAAGGATTGTATAAGGATACAACCTCATTTACTAACCAATCACATGCCAGTCATAATCTCTCAGTCCTTTTAGCCCCCTTAGTAATTCACCTGAACATTGACACTTTTCTATAAAATGTTCATCAGAAAGGAGATCCTTTATCCAGACTAATGGTTTCTGGCCCCAGCCAAGTCATTGTGAAACAAAGCCATAAACCGAAGGCCCTAGAGGCATCATGGTGATTACACCTTTGACAAAAACATACACATTTTTGGTCCTGCAGCTGTGATAGTGACAATGTCATGCTCTCACCACTCAAATGTGTAAGGTCACTGTTCATGGGCTTTAATTTGGCAAATGTTAAGTACTGAGACAGCAGGCAGTAGTAACAGGAGCTGAAGAGAAGTGATTGCAGTGATTGTTCCTAAGGGTGTTCAGACAGACAGCAGTTTGCAGCAACCAAAAGTCATTCATTTTCTATGAGATTCATCAATTTCAAGCAACCTACTGACAGTGACCAAGGTTATTTCCAAGAAAAAACAATTGACTTTGTGGTCATATTTGCAGTTCCTCCAGATAACCTTTTGGGCATGCAAGACCATATACTTTTTATTTGAAGGAGAGGTTTAGAAATCTCAAAGAACAAAAAGTTTGCCAAAGTCACAATTAGGTTACATATTTCAAATCAGCAGTTAAATCTGACATGCAAAATGGAGTAAGATACTTGTTGGAACCATGAGCAAGTGTCCCCAGATACTTTTAACCAGGTGTTAAGAAGTAGCAACACTGAAAAAAAAAATATTATGGCCCCAATTAAATTAAGCGTAATAAAATTTTGCTAGTTTAATCCATTTAAATTTAGTTTTTGATTTTAATTTATAAATATAAATTGGTTTTATATGAATTACATTTGTTTTAAATCCAAGCCATGTGAATTAATTAAATTCAGTTTGAAAATATTAAATTGATTCTGTGCCTATGCACGCAAATGCATTTACACAGGCATCAAAAGGAGTTTCCAGTAAGTTTCATGGTGGGAACTGAAGACCTTTTCATTCCAGTCCCGGAAATTTCATCATTCAATGTGCACAATAAGTAATATTTCATGTAAAAGAGCACAATTTATTACAGTGAATAGTTTTTTTTTTTTTTGCTCTATAAAGAATATACTGTAATATGCTCTAGTTCAGAATGAGTCTTGGGTCACATACTTTGCGCATGGGCACACTCAAACAACGCAAATATTACTTGTGTTGAACTGTATTTTGCAAATATTTTTGGATGAAAATGTAGTTTTATAAAATTTAAATATGCCGTTTATTTATAAAGATAGCACCTATTTAAAAATAAATGTCTTAAGTGCTTTTCGAGATATTAATGTTAGCTCCAGGGCACATCAGCTGTTCCCGTCTAACGTTAGCTTTAGCAAAACCATTCCTTCGGGAATCTGCCTTATAATGTGGTTAAATGTGAGCTCTAAATTTTTTTGGACGGGTAATCTTTAATCTCCTTTAAACTCCTTTTGTTCTAGAGCAGTTTTTGGGCGCTGGGTAAGGTAAGTTAGATGAATTTGTGGTGAAGTAAATACTACATAAAAACAAGTAATTTCTAAATTAAATAATTTAGTTAAGGCAAGAATTAAAAGAATATCATCCTGTTTTTCGTGCTTTTTGAAGCTTTGATGTTGACACATTGACACATTGTTCACATTGACATGTGTTCATGCTTCACGTGTAAAAAAAACTGTATTTTTCACACAATTCATCTATCTGCATATTGCTGTTTTCATTGTCATAAAAACAGGCTGATGACTTCCTTGTTCTATGAAGTCCCTCCTTCAGAAATACGTAACGAGTTCCGATTGTGCCAGCGGTTCCTGTGTTGTGATTCGACAGCAGCTTAGTGCACGCTGCCCTCCTGGAAACACGATTGGGCTAGTTTTGAGAAGCAAGTGGGCAGGATTTGTTTCGAAAACCTGGCAATCCTGATCTGAACGCACGTGCTGGAGATGTACTTATAATTCAATCAGGTCACGTCAAGTATATTTCATGACAGTTATGTTTTGCATACAGTTAGTGTTGGCGGTATGGTTATGTTCTGGGCAACACTCCATGCAGCCAGGCAGAGCGGGGAGAGCAGCAAGACAAACCCCCCCAGGGGTACAGAACAGAACCATTATAAGCATACATGATAACAATTCACAATTACATGAGTTGTAAACAAAATGTGATAGAGACTGCTTCCATTGAAGAAACTGTAAAGAAAGAACACAGTTAGATCGGATTACAGGTTCAGTTGGTGGAGTTGGGGTTGGAGGAGGGAGTTAACTGCAAGCAGCGATGTGATGGAAGAGATGCTGAAGAATGGGAATTTAAATAGACCACATGTGATAGGCGTCAAGACTGGATTGGTACACGTCAGGAACAGCTGACTGTCGGCTGATGCAAGCGTGACTAATGTGGCCTGACTGAACTAACGCGATGCTCAATTCACAGGAGCGTTTTTACTGACGAGATGCGCATTAAATTTTTTTGCACAGCCCTAACATCTAGTTAACAAAGCTAAACAGCATTGCCCTTTGTGTAATAAGTTACAAAAACTGTTAAATGCACCAACTTAAATAATAAAATACACTTACCGGTTGTGGTCCGTAAACAACACCTTCTCCAGACAAATAGGGGACTGCTCTATCTTTCAAGAATAATCTTTGTGCGAATCCGGCATTAAACTGATTGAGATTGAGGAAGCTGTCCTCAGCAAAATGTGCTGTACATAGTTTTATATGTGGATTATAATTTTTAGGAGTTAAACATTCAACAGAGTTAAACATAAATTGTAACCATTGATCTCTACGTACAGCATCCCTGGGAAGACCAAACAAAGGTGACTGGACTCCGAGATGAAAATAACAGCATTTCGATGACATGGCGACAAACACTAACGCAACTCTTCCTCTTCTCCGTTGGAGCGCAATAAGACCACGCCCCCTTTTTTGTGTATTCATGTCAATAGTATGTTCCTGCACAACCGGAGGCTGCAGATTCAGGACCGCAGATCTGGGCCGCAGTTCTAGGACCCTAGTTTTTCCTGACAGCGCCACCTACCGTACTGGCCAATATAGCGATGGCTGCAGTTTCAGGAATGCAGTTCTAGTATCCTGTTGGTTTAGTTTGCAGTCACGTTACTTTGTATATAGCATCAATATATTAATCTCAGTAGCATGTTTTTAAATGTGATTTTTGATTCAAAATGCAGCAGAGTTAAATTACTAAGTGTGCTTTGAGTCACAATTTTAAATTTAAACATGAATTTACACAAAATATAAATGAAATATCAATTTTGTAAAACTGATGTATATCAATGTTAAAACAATTGTAAAAAATAAAGAACCTTAAAAGTCTTGAATTGTCTCTTGAAAAGTCTCTTGAATTATACAGTATATTGATTCACTTCCTTAAGGTGAATTAGCTCATTACCAGGTAAGTTAAAGTTGGAATCAGCGTATGGAGTCACTAAATTACTGCCAATATTTTAAAAGTCCCCACAAGAATGATTTAAGAATGTTTATTTATATACATATATACATACATACATACATGCATATATATATATATATATATATATATATATATTATAGTTCAGACCAAAAGTTTTGACACACTTTCTCATTTAAAGAGTTTTCTTTAAAATTGTAGAGTCACACTGAAGGCATCAAGGGCTATTTGACCAAGAAGGAGAGTGATGGGGTGCTGCTCCAGATGATCTGGCCTCCACAGTCACCGGACCTGAACCCAATCGAGATGGTTTAGGGTTGAGCCGGACCGCAGACAGAAGGCAAAAGGGCCAACAAGTGCTAAGCATCTCTCGGGGAACTCCTTCAAGACTGTTGGAAGACCATTTCAGGTGACGACCTCTTGAAGCTCATCAAGAGAATGCCAAGAGTGTGCAAAGCAGTAATCAAAGCAAAAGGTGGCTACTGAAGAACCTACAATATGACATATTTTCAGTTGTTTCACACTTTTTTGTTATGTATATAATTCCATATATAATACCACATGTGTTAATTCATAGTTTTGATGCCTTCAGTGTGAATCTACAATTTTCATAGTCAACACTCTTTGAATGAGAAGGTGTGTCCAAACTTTTGGTCTGTACAGTATATACATGTCATTTTTGTGACAACATCACAACAGCACCAAAGTGAACCCCTTTTTTCCATCAGTTGCTGCATGGATAGAATGGCTGTAGGCTTCAACTCTAGAGAAAGAGAGAGCGAGAGACAGATAAATAAGAAACAACTGGAATATATTCAACTGGAATATATATATATATATATATATATATATATATATATATATATATATATATATATATATATATATCCTTGCAGCATGTGGTGCATCTATTCAATTCGGGCAGGGATCTCCCTTTTTGATTGTTATATGTATCTTGGAAAAGTGAGAGTGTACTTGTTAGAATATTTTGAGATCATGAAAATATCCCTAGTGTCTTTTTTAATCATCTGTCCTAATCATTGCCTCGAATTAACGTAGTAGTAACGTCGTAGTAATTAATAAAACTAGCTCACAAATTCTTAATTTGGTGGGAATTAATTATTAATTTATAGGTAGCAGTTCTCACTATGTAAACTTTGCACCGTTTAAACGTTATAAAATAAAACTTAATTAAATATCGATACTCATCTTCTGGTTGCTGACCACGTCGTCCATCTTTAATTAGTGTTGATTCAGTACAGTAGGTGGCGCTGTCACAAAAATACTAGGGTCCTAAAGCTGCGGTCACAGAATTGTGGTCCTGTAACTGCCGCCTCCGGTTGTGCAGGAGTACCCTTCTCATACATGTGGGCGGAGGTTAGTCAAAAAACTGTTGTAGTGACGTCATTACTGCAAGAACTAAAGGAATGAAGTCCAAACTGGTCATTCGATATAGGTGAATTATGTTAAATAAAATATCACCCTTGGCATTGAACTTTGAGCTTTTTTAATTTTACAGATATTATTTATACTCTAACAACAACATTACACAGTAACTTACGTTTAAAACATGGGATCACGAAGAACAGGACCTTTAAATAAATTCTATGTTAGTACTCAATTTAATTGTAGAAATTAAAGTTGGAACTCATAAGTATGTTTTACTTGGAACAGTTTGTTATGTTTACAAGGTTTGTTTAAGTAAATATCAAAGTTATGATCCCATACACTAAAAAAGTGGTTGCAATCGATTTATTTTAGCTACATTTAAATAAACAAATTTTGCTGAAAGTTAATGAACCAAATGAGATTATTTAAATATATTATATATATATATAATAAATTGATTGCATAATTATTTTAGTAAATTCAATTAATAATTTTTTAAAGTGTATTTCCCATCATGCACTGGGGCATGAATAATTAAAAATGTTAAATTTTTCACTGTTTCCGAGTTGTATTTACAGTTTTATGGTCGCTTTTGATATTAGGTTTAGTAACATACTTCTTTGTGACACCTGGAGTTCATTTTCTACTCAGAATTACCCATTCATACTCAAACACTATTCACTGATTGTTACCGTCATTGTGTATGGTGTACTATGTATTGAGGTCTCTGAGAAATGGTGACCACTGCGTTATATAACTGGCACTCTTGTTTGGAAGAGCAAAAATCTATCTCTTGGATTATGTAATTACATTTGGTTCAATAAAAATGAATGTAACTTTATAAAACTGAACGTAACTTTTTTAGAAACTATCAAAAATATGCCATTCCAAAATCATTCGCAAAAATTTAACAGGCTCTTCAAATATAGTTCATTCTTTGTTAATGTTTTTCTAAGATTTGTTTTCGCTAATTGTGGATTCTGAATGCATTGCCACAGATTTTGCTAATGCCTCGCATTTTTTCTTTCAGTGTTTTGACACAAAACTCTCGTAGGGGTGGGCTTAACAGTGATCTACTCTGATTTGATAGTGAGCTTTTAATGGAGAGGTGCTCTCTGACCAGGAAGTACAGACATCACTGAGTGGCACGCATATTGGAAAGCTCTCGCGGTGATTAAATCTGGTCTCTACCGCAAAAATTCATTTTCATAGACAAAGTTAAAGAAATTTATTTTAAGCTCATACACAGGTTCTACCCTGTAAAGAAGTTTATACAAAGATTTAAATATGACATTGATCTTACAAGCTCTTTTTGTTTGAGTTCTGAAGAAACTATGGGACACTTATTTTGGTCATGTCACTACACTCAGAAACTTTGGGATGATCTTAGTGTGTATCAAGTGTAAGATTTTGCCAAGCTTCTCAGTACATATGAAAAACATTATATTTGGGTATTATGACTCTGACCCCGCAAAGGAAAATATCAGTTTTGATATTAATTTACATTTGTTCCTAAACAAATTTCACATTCACAAATGCAGAACTGTAAACCTGTCTTCTCTGATTTCCTAAAATAAATGGAAAACTATTTGAATGTAATTTCAGTATCTACTAATAAGAAAGCTGTAGGACTGTTAGAATTTGCTCTGCCTTTGATCGCCTTGTGTAATTTTGTTTAGATTTTTGTCCTCTTTTCTTTAATTCTATTTTATTCTTTATTGTTTTTTTGTTTTTTTTGTTTTTTTGTGGTTGATATTATGTGATGTATGTTTATACTTTTGTATGTTTTTGATCTCTGCAGTAATAAAAAAAGGAAAAGAAAAAGAAAAAAAAAGCTCTCGCAGCACTTTGTATTACTAAATATGTAAATAACATATGACCTTTGATCGTCTCAGTCTGTAAAGATGAGCTCTCAGTAGACACGGAGCCATATCATCGTCCTCCTCCGCTTGTCCTTCAGGCAGCTTGAAGTAAGCTTGTGTTACTGAAGTAACCAATAACATCGATACAAGTTTTTCATGTTACATTGTGCAACAGCTTGTTGTGGGTTATTATTGTCATTCAGTAACACAAGCTTACTTCAAGCTGCCTTGAAGGACAAGAGCTCATCTTTACAGACTGAGCCGATCGAAGGTCAAATATTATTTACATATTTAGTAATACAAATCACCAAAGCTCACTACCCAATCAGAGTAGATCACTGTTAAGCCTGCCCCCACGAGAAGATTTTGTCAAAACAACAAATGAAAAACTGTGAAGCATAAGCGAAATCTGTGGCAATGCATTCAGAATCCACAATTAGCGAAAACGAATCTTTGAAAAACATTAACAAAGAATGAAGCATATTTGAAGAGCCTGTTAAATTTGTGTGACTGAGTTCATTTTTTCATTTTCATTTTGTTTTTCTTCTTTTGGAATGGCATATTTTTTATAGTTTCTGAAAGTACGTTCATTTTTATTGAACCAAATGTAATTCCATCTTCGATCAGAAAAAAAAGTTAAGAGTTAAAAATATTGGTTTTGCTTTATTTGTCTGAATATTAATGAAAGATACAATAAGAGATTAAAAAACTATTGGATTAAAATAAATTTTAGTAAGTAGAAAATGAATGATTAAATTGATCAACTACAGTTTTTTTCAAAATTATTCAACCCCCTTGACCTGCAAGACAATTTGCTGTGGAGAACAACATTTTATGAAATCAATTTAAAAAAAGGCATCAGTAAAGTATTAGAGAAAGTTTGTTAATACATTTTTGAGTGATTCTGAGAATGGAACATTGATGAATCATGATAAAATCCGAATTGGCTCTAAACATTCATGTTCAAAATTATTCCACCCCCTTTGTTCAGAATCTTTAATTCTTTAAAATCACCAATAAACGCTGTCTGTAAGTGTTTAGAAGCTTCTGTCACCTCTCTACTACAGTCTTGGCCCATTCCACACCTGAAAAAGCTTTCAGATCACTGATAATCTTTGGTTTTCACATTGCCACTGCTTTCTTCAAATTCAACCAGATATTTGAAATAAGAATTAAGCCTGGAGACTGAACAGGTCACTCAAGTACATTCTGTGACTGATCCCTGAACCAAGCAGAAGTAGATTTGAATGTGTACTTTGGGATGACTGGCCTGCAGGAAAGTCCATTGATTATCAGCATCAGTTTTTTTTACCAAAGGCATCACAATTCTTGTCAAAATGGCCTGATACTTCAAATAATCCATGATGTTCTTCATACAGTCATGATTTCCACTTCCTTCTACAGTAAAGAAACCCCATAACAGGACTGATCCACCTCCAAGTTTGAGGATGGAGATGGTGTTCTTCTGCTTATACGCTTTGCCTGTTTTGCAGCAGACATACCACTGATCCATGGGTCAAAAAAGTTCCAGTTTGGTCACATCACTCCTTAAAACATTCCTCCAGAGCTCCACAAGTCTACAGAAATTAATTTTATCAAGTTCAAGTTGTTCTTTTGTTTTTCTTGATCAAGAGTGGTATGCTGCAAGATGTCTCAACATAAAGGCGATACTTGTCTAGTGATCTTCTTACACAATGCTGAATTGAAATGGCTTTCCTCCTTTCATCGGGTCATCTTGCAAGTCTTTTGCTCAAGCTAATTCTGTTTTTAATAGAGTTTCTAAAGGCTTAATTGTGTTTTGAGACTGTTTTATTCCCCACCATGCAAATAAGTGATATAAAAACAGCAATGCTGAATAGGGGTTGAATAATTATGACATAGCAGTATTATTAAAAAATCTTATGACTCAAAAGTATTACATTATATATTGACAATATCACTTTTAATATTCCAGTGAACTGTTATAGATGCAATTTTTATTTTATCCTGGATCTTCAGAAAAGCTTGTATTTGTAAAGTACTGCAGTCTCTGGGGGGTTGAGTAATTTTGATTGCAACTGTTTATCCAAAAAACTAGATAAAATCTAGTTGCACATAATTAGTTTTAGTAAATTCTACTCATAATAGATTAGCTAAAATTATGAATATCATTAATTTGAAATTAATTGAAAGAGATGAATAAACTCAACTTATAAAATATAAGTACACTCAACTTAACAATATATATCTGGATTTAGATAAAATTAATTTTTTGTGCAACCCCTTGACATAATAAAATTAAGTAAAGTCAACATAGCATTTTTTTTTTCAGTAAATGCAAGATATGGAAATTAACCACTATTGATATTATTGCTCAAAGGAGTTTTCAGAAAGGCATGACATTGTTTGTACTTCAGTTTAATTCATTTGGACAGTTCATTCATAATCTTAATCATTTGCAACATAACTTATAACTCAACATAACCCAACAAAATGACTCCACTTTTTGACAACCCTAGCTTGCCCTGCTCCACTGTCAATCCCACAGTCCTCTGCATAAACATGCTGCTCAACTTCCATAGAAAATAAATTTAACAAACACTTGCCCAGTTCCACTTACTTCTTGCCTGTGGACAATAAGAGCAGAAACAGTGATAATAGTTCACATGCAATACATAATATCAGTGGTAATTTTTAAGATTTTAAAGAAAATATAATTATATTTGCTTTGCAATCATGATACTGCACATGTCCTAATGTGCACATTGCATGTTTTTCTGTTTCAGTTTGTCTTGTTTGTTTTGATTGTTCCTGATGAGAAGTATCTCAGCACTAATAGAAAAGGAAATGATAGATATGGAGAGGATCAAGGGAAATGTAATGAGAAATCGTCTGTGAAAATGAGGTGACATCTGTGATCACACTGACGGATACAACTAAACTGAAACATCACACAAAAAGACAGACAGAAAGCAATATAAGTGAATCAGTGAGAGGAATGAGAAATATCAGACCCTTTTAATGGTTTATTTAGCCTTTTTTAATAAAACCATATTGAGCTATAAGGAAGTTGTGATTGATATTAAAAAAATTTTGCACAGCAAGGCCATGATAAATTTCCAACCCAGGCTCATTTGAAAAACTACCTGTTTTATCAAAAACAGATGGCATCTGGCAGCATTTAATTTGCATAATCCGGCAATTTAGAAATGTAATGTCTGGTAAGTGTCGATTCAAGGTTTATGAGCTTTATTTTGGGCGAATTCTTCATATCTAAAGGTCTATCAGAAGAGTTTTGTCTTGGGTGTCAAGCTCTCACCTGGCTGCAAATGATGATCTTCAACTTGCATGTTTTAAGAGCAGATAAAGCAGGGAAAGATCGGGTTGCTGCTGTTGGATACTTGGGCAGCCAACCCTTTTCACTGTTTATGCTTCTACTGGGCAGTTTGCATCTTTTTTTTGCAATGGTTATCTAGCTGGATCTGTCTGCTGCCAGTTTTTGGTTCTGCCACTAGATTCCTATGATGTAATGGAGGCTCCACTGGTGGAAGTGCTCAAGCAGCTGAATGTGCTTTTGATACAGGACCCATGACTCAAATCCATTCAGCAGGTAAGGACAACAGCCTTGTAGACTTGGACTTGCTTCTAGACACATGTCTGGAGTCGACCATAAGAGCTGCAGGCTTTGGCAAGTTGGTGGTCCATGTTCTTGTATTGTTGCACCATTTGAAATGATACTGCCTAAGTAGATGAACTGTTGAGTTCAAAGGATGGCCTTTGATGTTGACCTTTTGTTGGGCTATAGGGACCATGTAGAGGTTTCTGGACTTTTACATGACTTTTCAGGCTGATGGTCAGCCTGGTGAACTTCTTCAGCAGTTGAAACTACAAGCCTTACCCCTCTTTCACACCGCAAACGTGAGCCGCGCAACTACATCGTAACTGCAACAGCAGACTCTCGCGAGTATTCACATTGGAAGCATATAAGTACAGCTTCACAGCAGCGGCTGCAAAGCGTGTTCGGCAGACAGTATAACCATTTCAAACAATGGGTATAATTCTTTCAACATTTGTTTTTATAACAATACACCATACTTTCACCCAAAACGTTTAATAAAAAAGTTTAGATGGGTAAATACATATTTGTTATACTTAATTTTCTTTTCTGGCACAATTGTTAAAACACTAGACATTGGCATTGTTGTTAAAACTCTTGACATGCTTATTCCGTGTGTGGTGGATATTGGTGAATATGGGTCAGGTTAGTTTATCTTTTTATTTAATAGAATTGATTTGGCAGTAAAGAACACACAATAACAACATTAATTTGGATTAAATAAACTTTATTTAAACTTTCGCTTGGAGTTAAGTGCACATACTCTTTAACGTTTTGTTTGCTGAGTTTATTCTTACCAATCTTTTTTGTTTGCGTGTTTGTCGCGGCTGAGACCCGTGAGCTGTGGCTGGTGTGCCGTCAAAAGGGGTCCGGGTTGAAACTTCGGACGTATATGTATGGTTCCAGCCAATGATTGGGCGCAACCATTCCGGTTTCTACCCTGGGGGGCCTTCAAGGACTATTGTATTGATTTGTGCCTTTATTTATGTTCAGGAAAAGACATTTATAAAGTGAAATAATTTGATTGCATTATTTGAAGTGCTCGTGTGTATATTTGATGTTTTCGTATTTGTTTATGTATAATGGCCATTATGTGTCTGTGTATCCCCCTTTTTGTGTTAATTGGTGCTGGCCACCAATGTATAAGTTTGCTAATTGTGTTTGTATCAAGGAGTGGTGTTCTGTGATAGAACAGATCCTGTAGTCCCTAGACCTCTGTTAATAATTGAGAGGCATTTGCAGTGACTTAGGTTTATGGTATTTCCTTTTTGGTTTTCTCTTTTTTTTCCTCTTTATGATTATTCTGGTTTACCTCAGTCGGGTTAACATCTGTTAACTTTTGTAACCCCCATTCAGTGGAAAATAAACTCCTAAGCATTTTGTTGTAGCCTGCTGCCTCCGAGTTCTTCTTACTTTACTGGTCACGTCTATTACACTGTGCATTTTGAGCACGTTTTGTGTTAAATCACATTTATTTTGTCCACCAAAAGTGTGCTTGCACTTTAATTGAGCTTGAGCAGCACAGCAAATATAGACCGGACGCTGAAACCCCCCGCTGCACTGCTGTTCATGCGACGTTCCTGCTTGACGCTCATGCGCTGCTCCTGGTCCCGGTGTGAATGCACTCATTGATTAACATAGGTGGCGAAAAAAATATGCGCTGCTCGCGCGCCGCTCACGCTTGCAGTGTGTAAGAGGGGTGAATCAAGGATCTTGGTTGCAATGGAGAGGAGAGTGATGCCTCTGTATATAGAACTGTTAGGATTTCTCCCTTTTGTTCTTGCACAGGGAGAATATCACTGCATCACAGAAGTCTTGCAGAATGACTGCCTTCTCCCAACAGAGTACGAACAGTGATGATATTAGTTCAGCATTAATGTCTCTACCTGCCACGAACACATCAACTTGTAGTCCATCGTTTGCAGGGTACTTTAACTTGGTAATGGATTTCTTGATGTCTTCCTCTGTTGACTAACTGGGGCCCAGGTCAGGAAGCAGACAGACTGGCTAAACCGAACGTCTGCTAGCTGCCTCACGTCACAGAGGTCACCCCTTTGTAGTCACCTCCTTTTTTGGCATGGAGACAGAAATGACATACCCAAAATAAAAAGGTTTCTGCTCATGATTCTTTCTGACTAGATACATATTCAACATATGTTCACAAAGCTGACACTTTAAAGTTTACTGTTCAGGAATCAGAATCACTCAGACTGTTATGATAATAGAGATATATAAGCTCAAACATAAAAACAAAAATAAAAATATTAAAAACATATTTTTAAATGTATTTAAAAAATGTGTTGATGTAAGATATGAGTTTAGAAATAGAGTGTAGCTAAAGCCACAAGTCTTTCAAAACTTCATTAGAAATTTCATAATCTAATCTGTAAAACTGTGAATTTTATGAAATATTTTCTAAGGCCATGTCATGTGTGTTTTTTAGAGAAGGCTAATCAGATTGATTTATGGCCCTTGTCATCTCTGTGAGATCTCACATGTAAACTCTCCAGTGTATTTTGTGTGTGTTTGGCTGTGAAAACTGCCCGATTAATCCCTATCTGTTATTCCATTGTTCTCACCAAACGAGTCTTTCACACCTCCGCCAGGTACGACACATTATCCGCATTATTCTTTTATCATTATTCTTTTGTTTTTATTCCACCTTTATTAGCATTGATTGTGGTTTTTCAGGCTTTACAAAGCAACAAAGCAGCGATCTCACTTCAGTCTCTCTTTGCATTTAGCCCTTATTTATCAAAAGTCTTACTATAAAAATACAACAAAACATTTTTCTACGACCTTACGTGAATTATTGAGACAAAAATGCATTATGAAGAAGAAAAGCACCTGCTATTAGTAGCATCGGAGCTAAGGTTAGCATCAAGCTACATCAGACAATTTATGAAATTATTAGTACACTTTTATACAAAACTCACTTTAAACCCCGATCGAGTCTTTATAATAACTTCCTTTAGCGATCAGGGGTGGAATTTGGTCGTTTACAATTGTAAAAATATGCTATTTGTAGCCTTTTTCATCGCTGCACAAGTTAGCATTTCCCATGTACATTTTTTTGTATATTTTATAAAATGCCCCAGATCTCAAGAAAATCTCATACCAAGCTTTTCTATCGTAATCGCGGGTTTATTATTCGGATATTTCGTGTATACAGAGGTGTTTCAGTGTTGTTGTGAGCAGATATGAACCAGGAACTGTTCACGAACCATGTGACACGATCTGACGCTGTCTGGTTTTGGGACTGTCAGATTGACAAGCCCAACGTCCAATCAGAGTCTGTCTGGGTCACAGCTCGAGTACACGGAAGCAAACACACAGAGACGGCTCTGGAAGAGGCTATTTATCATCAGATCGCGTAAATCAGTGGAAAATGAATAGAAATGACGATTCTGTCTGAAGAAATATGAAGTAAACATCAGTAAATATATCCATATATCTCCGCAGATATGCATCTTTGGTCTATAAATCCTTATTGACGCTGTTCAGTGAGTCTATGTGAACACAAATAAACCGCTCTTGACGTGACTGAATATGAGTGAGTTGTGAATTTCTATTCAAAATGGGGCATAATACGGATTTATTATTTTGCACTCCTGACATAAATCACTAAATATCTGTCACTGTAACAGTGTTGTATCAAAATATTGGTCAAATATCGAAGCTAGAGTCTTTAAACTTTCAGTTGATGCACAGTTTGTCCAGATCAAGTAAGAGAGTGATGTTTAATGTGCTGTGAAAGTGAAACAATAATAAACTGGGGCCGTCGGCGATGTTTGCCCGTAAAGGGGTTAATTCTCAGCACATAAATTCTCACACCTGGACACATTGGGGGAGAGCTTCGGACAGTCACCTCAATTTGAAAAATGTTTGTTACAGAGGCACTTGCTCGATACCTTTTATAAAACCAGAGCAACTACCGATTGAATTGGATCGTGATAAAACTTTTTGCCATCTCTGCCCAGAGACCTACCTAAACTTCAATGCATTTTTGCTTTGTATAACTATCTCACTTGTTCACTAAATGAAGGAATTTGCCTGGCTTCTACAAAATCAAATGTGAAACAAAGATTGTTGATCGTCTTACTTCTTGTCTGGAAATGTGCAACCAAACCCTGGCCCTGAGCTGCAGTGCCCCCAGATATTTATCTGATCTCAAATATGTTCATCTTAATGTGATCAGTTTACTACAAAAGATGGACATGGTTAGAATTTGGGTTAAATCAACAGGTATGGATGTTGTTATAATTTCTGAAACTTGGTTAAGCAAATCTATTAATAATGAAGACATTAACATATTTGGGTACAATGTTTACCGTACTGATAGACCAAAAAAAGGGTGGTGGTGTAGCTATTTCCTTAAAATCAAGATTTAATACCTTTATTGTTTTGTCCCAATCAATTTGCAAACAAACTGAATTTTTGGCCTTGAATGTAGAAATAGCAAAGTCCCTTTCTATTGCTGTTGTTGGGTGTTACAGGCCTCCTTCAGCTTCAAAAGCGGCACTATATTCAATAAAGGATCTTTTGGCTAAATCGAGTTACACCGAACAACTTATGGCAGGTGATTTGAACTGGGACTGGCTAAATTCAAGTTCTGATGAATTTAAAAGGTTATGTGACTCTATTAATCTTATCCAGTTAGTCCATCTACTCACCAGACCTAATCTTAAGAATCCAGAAAAGTCTACTGTGATTGATTTGATTTTAACAAATGTGCCTCATAAGTTCTCTTCTCTGGGTGTCTTCTGTAATGATTTAAGTGATCACTGTGAAGTTGCTGCCTGTTGAAATTCTAAAATTCCAAAATGTAAACAATGCGTTGTTTGTAAGAGAAATCTTAAACATTTTAATGAACAAGCTTTTCATCATGATTTGTCAATGATGAAATGGGAAAACATACGGTTACTACCAGATGTAGTAGTTTTGACATTTTTTAAGAAAAGTTTTATACAAATTGTAAACAAACATGCACCTTTAAGGAAATGCAGAGTGAAGGGGCGAGAAAATCCCTGGTTTTCACAAGAACTGGGAGATACAATACATGAGTGTAACAGAGGGTGAAGGCAAGAAAAACAGATTCTTCCATTGATTTGTCTGTTTTCAAACGGCTTAGAAATAAATGCACTTCTCTTATCAAAAAGGCCAAATCTGAATACTTTTTGTCTGTTACCAAAGAAAACCTCAATGATCCACATCAATTCTGGAAAGTAATTAAGTCTTTTTCTGTGAATAAAATATCTCAGGTTCTTCCTACATTTGATTTTAAAAAATTCAGTCCCAGTTTATGATAGAAGTGAAGTCTTGAATTGTTTTAATGAACTCTTTATATCATCTGGTTCCTTGTTTGATACTGCAGGAACTTCCTTGATGAATCCTTGCACAGAATCCCGAATGTTTTCTGGAGACCCTTTTAAATTGGCACCTTTTACTGTCCTTGGAGTGCAAAAGGCTCTAAAAACATTGGATCACAGAAAACCCCCTGGACCAGACATGATGGAGCCTTACTTTTTGAAGTTGGCAGCAAATTTTATAGCAGAGCCACTTTCAATTCTTTTTAATCTTTCAATCAAAACCAAAGAAATTCCATCAGTTTGGAAATCAGCTTTTGTTTTACCTTTATTAAAAGAGGTGATCCAGCAGTTATGTCTAATTATAGGCCAATATCAAATTTATGTGTTTTATCAAAAATTCTGGAATCTCTTGTTTGTGATCAGCAGAAAGCGTTCCTGTATTCAAATGAAATCCTCTGTAAATTTCAATCAGGCTTCAGAAAAAAAACACAGTACTATCACTGCTACTGTGAAGGCGATAAATGATGTTATTGTGGCACTTGATAAGAAACAGCTTTTGACACTGTCGACCATGCTGTTTTAAAGAACAGATTAATTTGCTCAGGATTGTCAGAACATGCAGTTGCATGGTTCTCAAATTATTTGAGTAACAGGACTCAATGCATTAAATCTGAGGGACTCTGTTCTGACTTTATTGTTATCCATAAGGGGGTGCCACAGGGCTCAGTTTTGGGGCCCCTCTAATTTATCTTGTATATCAATGTTTTGGGTCAAAATGTTTCTGATGCTAATATGCATTTTTATGCTGATGATACAGTCATTTACTGCTATGGATCATCCCTTGCTCAGGCATTTGAAACCCTGCAGAAAGCTTTTGTTGCTGTCCAGCATTCACTTCTTCAGTTAAAATTAGTCCTTAATGCTGACAAAACTAAGCTAATGTTGTTTACAAATTTTACAATGGTGCCTCAGACTGTTCCAGTACTGTCTACTCTTGAAGGGAATATCATAGAGGTGGTTCATGAATATAAATATCTTGGTGTCTTGATTGATAACTCCTTCACTTTTAAACCACACATAGAACAACTTGTGATGAAATTAAAACTTAAACTGGGGTTTTTCCGTAATAAATTGTGTTTTTCTTTTGAAGTAAAAAAAGCGCCTTGTCACTGCAACTTTTTTATCTGTGCTAGATTATGGTGATCTTTTTTATATGAATTTATATGAGCATTTATATGAATGCTTCTTCTTCATGTCTTCAAATGGTGGACACGGTTTTAGTTTCTTTGAGGTTCATTACTATCTGTAGAGCCATGGCGCACCGCATTGCTCTCTGTTCCTTTTGCCTGCACTAAGTTGGGGCAGAAAGCCTTTGTCCACTCGGCTCCTTTTGCTTGGAATATGCTGCAGAAGGACTGGAAACTGACTGAGCTCTTGTCCTTAAACACCTTTAAAACTAAGCTAATAGCAATGGAGACTGCATCAATAATGTGTAATTGTTTTTCATAACCTGTGTTATTTTAATGTTTCTTTGTATGTTTATAATTGTGTAAATATTGTTGCCTCTTGGCCAGGACTCCCTTGAAAAATAGGATTTTAATCTCAATGGGACTCTCCTGGTAAATATCACACTATTGAGACTGTGTCTGTTCCTCGAACTAGAAAATACAAAAACGTCCAAACCAAGTTAAGATTAACAATTTAATTGAGGTTCAACAAATAAAAAACAGTTGCAATACGGATAAACACATTATAAAGCTTGGCTTATTGAATATCAGGAATGTCCCTTTCTACGAAAACACTTTATGTAAATAATATGATCACTGATCATAATCTAGATGTGCTCTGTTTGACAGAAACCTGGCTAAAACCTGATGATTACATTATTTTAAATGAGTCCACCCCCCAAGATTACTGTTATAACCATGAGCCACATCTAAAAGGCAAAGGGGGAGGAGGTGTTGCTTCAATTTATAACAACGTTATCAGGATTTCTCAGAGGGCAGGCTACAAGTATAACTCGTAGTTGAAGTAATGGTGCTCCATCTAACATTATCCAGAAAAAAAATGTTAATAATAAATCCTGTTATGTTTGTACTAGCTACTGTATACAGGCCACCAGGGCACCATACAGACTTCATTAAATAGTTTGGTGATTTTACATCAGAGTTAGTTCTGGCTGCAGATAAAGTTTTAATAGTTGGTGATTTTATTATCCATGTTGATAATGAAAAAGATGCTGTAACGGAAACAGGTCAATTTATCTCAAAGAGAATCATTTAAGATTTTAAAGGGAATTTGAACAGAATCACTGTTTCATGGCTGGTCACTGAGACGCCCTGCGATTCACTGAACGAGCCGTTTAACATCAAATCTGCGCTGGATATTATTATCCAAGCTATAGTGAAAACACTATCAATTAGCACAGTAACAAGATCGGCAGTTTAAGACATTAACTTGTAAGCACAAAACACAAGATACTTCTCTTTTCAATATGAATAAGGCTTCATTAGATAAATCTAAGACATATAAACTAATCTAAAACATAAATGCACTCACTCACACATTCACACAAGTTGCAGGAAGATCGAAAGTTAGGGAAAGATGAGTTTAAGAGAATGGAAATATGGAATCCCAAGTTTACAGCAATACGTTAAATTGCATGGACATGAACGGCCATCAATCACTTAATTAACCCTTGCATTGAGTTCCTCAGTGAGGTTAAAATTATATTAGATACACCAGCACAAATGTCTGAAGGTACATTGCCTGAAGGTGTCCCTTTGTTGTCGCTGATTGTCTGGAAGTTCAGTAGTCGCTGAAGTGACGTCTTGGGGAGCCCATGATTGGACATTGGCTGAAGATGGAGTTGTGTGACTGGTTGAAGTTGAACTGGACGTTACAAACTTAAATCACAACACGAAACTCTCAAACGGAATAGAAAAGTAGTAAAGTTTGACGAGACTAGGTTGTGTTCCTTCTCATTGTGGCTAAGTAGCAGCAGGCGTGCAGGCTGAAGCACGCTGCAACCGCACTCAAAGAACAGTGATGGCATACAGCATGGCTAAAAGCTAAAGCTAAGAAGCAAAGCGAAAAGCTAAAACTAAGAGCAGGCATGACTAGTAGCAGAAGCAAAGCTAACAACTAAAAGCCTAGATTTTATGGTGTCCTAAGTATTTAAACTGGCCTGTTGGCCACACCTCAAATGTTGTCTTGACCAATCAGATATTGTCTTGGCTCGTGGGTATCATAAATCATATGTTTATCTTACCATGCAAGTGGTCCGAATTTTCCTGCTCTGGCAGGGTCTAATTTTGGACATGATTCCTATAACAAGAATATGATACATGGGACAAATAAATTATTGTCTGGTCTAATTCAAGCAAGCAGATTCAATCACACACATACCAAACATAATTATGAATCCTTAAGCTATACCATAGTTTAAAAAAAAAACATACACAATAAGTGATTATAACATGATAGTCAAATGTGTGGGTTACACATAAATGAATAT
Organism: Carassius auratus; assembly: GCF_003368295.1. Classification (NCBI taxonomy): domain Eukaryota; kingdom Metazoa; phylum Chordata; class Actinopteri; order Cypriniformes; family Cyprinidae; genus Carassius; species Carassius auratus. The sequence continues at coordinate 21,906,234 of NC_039271.1, read as the reverse complement.
GGAGTGAATCGATGGACTGATTCATTTATAAGTCATTTTGGAGTTCATTTTGGTCCATATATATATACAAAAGACAGTTTCTTTGTCATTCTCTGACATAGGGATGTTCTGCGGAGACCAGAGGTTACAAGTCCCCTCCCCCCTTAGGAATTTCAGTCTGGTTCTGCTAGGTGGGGGGAAGTCAATGGAAGTGTTTAACTCGATCTCATGGGTTTACATGTGATGTCCAGCGTTGCATTTCCATTACGAACAACACATTTGACACCAAATTTCCCTTCTTCGAATTGAAATTGTAAATAATTGTTCTAGTGGTGTTAATGTTGAAAGCTGTTGTGTTAACAAGTTGGTTGCTCATCTTGCTTGGGACTTGTGGCACAGAATGTTCCGTGTCTTCTAATGGTAGGTGGTCATGTTCTTGTGCATACTCAGCACTGTGCGTGTCTGAGTGGTGCTGAGGTGGGTTTTGTTGTCGCTTACCCACACGAGTTGATCTTGGATGAGTCAGGTGATTACCTTTGGATATCTTGTTAGGTTTCCAGATGTTATCCTTTTGGTTTCTCAAGAAGCGTGGCTGGTCCCATGGATTTTTCCAGCAGTTGGGCTGAAAACGGTCGTGGATATGGGTGTCACGCTCTCTGTGCTTTTGATGGAAGACTCTAGTGTTATGATGCCACTGGGTGTCGTCCAGTGCAAGGCTTGAGTCTTTGTTGACAGAGTTCAAGAGTGTGGAGGTTCTGTTGCCTTTCTTTGAGGCCATCTTCTGCTTGTTATAGGCCTTCTGTGTTAGGTCATGCAACTGTTGGATGGTCCTGGAGTTCGGACAGGCCATGACACCTAGATGGTGACTGACTCCAGGGTACAGATTCTTTAGGAAAGGGTTTTAAAGTTCACATCCTCTTCAAGGTCAGGGTTGTTGTGTGCACCAAAGTAGGCTCTTTAATCAGGACCTCACAAAGTCGCTGGTAGTTTGACTTGGTTTGACTGGGCTGTCGATCTAGAAAGTTTCGTACCTCGGGACTGGACGTGGCTCTATGGAGGTCTTTGATTGTCATCCCGTGTGCAGCTCCAAGGCCTTGGACGGGAGGTTTTCTTTCGTTGGCAGGAAAGGGTTGTGTGGCGAAGGCAGGTGAGGTTTTGGGTTGTGGCCCTTTGCTCTTTTCGTCATATGCCAGTTCTTGGATGTGGGACTCTGCTCTGCTCAGCAGTGATGAGGCAAAGAGAGGTTTCTCTTTCCTTGGCTCTTGTTTGTGCTTGTAAGCATTTTGGAGTTCTTTTTTTGACCATGTAGAGCTCATCATTGGTATCGTCTAGTTGTTGGGTCAGATTGTCCGTTTCAGTTCTGTACCTTTCAAGGTGTTCTTTCAAAGCAGTCATTTCAGAATTCTTGTTTCTGATGTCTATCTTGGTTTTTCTCTAGTAGCTGTTCGGCATACTGGAGTCTGTTTACCAGGTCTTTCTGAGCAGCCGTTGTATGTTGCTGGTCGAGCTGAGATGCTGCCAGGGCTGCTTGGAGCTTTATAACTTGTTCCGTTGTTTCCTGCTCCCTCTCGCTAGTTACTTTGAGTTGATCTTGAACTTTCACTTCCAGTTTGTCTATGCGACGTTGAGCATGCGTCAGCTCCTCTTGAAGGTAGGTGATGTGCTTGTCGCTCAGTTTCAGCTGGGTTGTGAAGGCATAATTAAGGGGAGCTGGTGATCTTGACTAGCTCCTCGTGGTTGTTGTTCTGGCTTGAATCTTGTGTCAGGAATCTTCTCAGGATTAGGATTATTATTAAAAATAATAACAGTTCAAATGTCTTTGGAGTGAGGCTGTCTGTCATGCCTCTCAGCCAAATGTTCACATCTTCCCCATGGGCAATGGGCTCTGCAGTCTGCGGCATGTTGGCACGCTGGGGAGAAGAGAGACTGACACAGATCTGTGTAGAGTAAAAGCCTATGTGTTGTGGGACAACTAAGTGTTGTATCAGTGATTGTGAACCACTAGTGACATGTGGTGATGACTGTGTTGGTCTCAGGGTGTCTAAGTAGACTAGAGATGCAAAGACTTTGTCACTCTAATGAGGAAGAGGAAAAGAGAGAAAGAGGTGAAAAACAAATTCAATGACAAGCAAAATTTCTGTTTTTCAAATGAGGAAAAATTTTTTTTTCCAATTAAATGTTATCAAAAAGGTAAACAATATTATTATATTTCTTGTTTTGGACAAAAGAATACAATAATAATGCTGATATCTCTTTCCTTAGTCTGACATGATTGACACCGTACACCTTACAGTTGGACCGCTCACCAGGGAGGCTGCGAAGGCGACAGTTGTTCAACACGTATCTCTATTAAATTGATCTCAACGTTGGGTGAGATGCTAAAACTTGGATTGCGTTTCCAAATGTAGGGAGGTTAGGAAGAACAAAGGAGAGGATGATTACAATCAAAATTCATAAGGATGATTCGTCGTCTTTGGCACGATTGTGTATTTAATTCACTTAGAATTGATTGATGGTTCTTACATGTCCTACAAATGTAAAAAGAGAAGAGGAAAGTAAAGGAGAGAGAGGACGGAGATGGTAAGTCTCAGTAGCGGTTATCTCAACTACAAGGAGAGCGTTGTGTTAGTTGCTGCACAACTAATCAAACAAAATAAAATTTAAGTGAAAGAGAGTTGTCTTTCTAATTTATTTGAACTTATAGTGAGGGATAACAATGTCTCCTTTTAGGGCTCAGGTGTGTCGATCCCAAGCTAGGGTACACAAAGTAAAGAAATGGTAAGAAAAAGTAAAATAAATAAAAATAATAATAAATGGGCAAAATATGCAAAAATGAAATTAGAGGAAATCAATAAGTAAAACAATAGTGGTTAAGTGTATAACCAAAACAGGAAGAGGGGTAAAACGCAATCAAATAAGTAAAGGTCAGAATAGCACATATTCAGATGGGTAATAAATAAATTAAGTAGAATAAGTTTACTTAAACTTTCAAAGTTCAAGGCTTATTCATTCCTAAAATAATTAGGCCCAAAAGAGAATACTAGAAATAAAAGATCATATGAAATGATCTGAGAGGGAAATTTTAAATGATTCAAAATAAATTTAATGTTTCAATTAAATTTCAATTTGTCACAATTAATAATTGTGAGTTAGTATTTCCCTTTCTAGTAAAATGAAAATAAGTGGTTTAGTGAGAAAAGAGAGCAATAAGAGAGAGGAAGAGACCAACAAGTGTTAGTTAAGATGTTTAAAATTGTTAAATCACGTCAGCGTTGCCCAAAACACTATTCTACCACTGGATGGTAATGCTAACGGCTAACCTTTACACTAGTGTCGATGCCCTGCGCGTGCACAGTTCAGAGTTGCTCCGGAAGTACGTTAAGGCTTCCGGGTCACGGTCGTCAATATGGCAACCAAAACACACTCTAATGGATTAACGTTAGCACATGAATCGTTGCATTGTTGCAAATACAGTTAAGCATGTTACATGAAATGTCGGCTCATTTCAACACTGTACAAATAACAACACCACCTTTAGTTGGTTTTGCGATGTGGCACTTAAACTCTCAGTTCGTATAGAGTTACATTTATCTTAATTCAAATAGCTTCCTGCTGTAGTTAAGGGAACACAGTGATGGCGATCTGAATCTCCGTGCCAGTTTCACTGGACACAAACACAAAAGTTTTCCTTCGCTGTTGGTACACAGTTAAAATTTGATCAAGCTTTTAAAACACTCCCATTCAAATTACTCTCGGACACACGCAGTGTTACACGAGATTGCATTCACTTTGTGAACGGACACAGACAGGCAAACATTATTCTCTAATGTTTAACTTAGGGGAGTCAAGTATTAAATTTGACTCCCCTAACACGCACTGGCAATCAGACTATATGAAATATGAAAATGGGCCTTTGATAAATTGATTGAGGAACACGCTCAAAACTATTCTTTATTCACCGATTTTCCCTTTTGAAACACTATTAGTTTACCTCCGTTCAGCAAACAGTGACTGAGATAGCTTTTGAGAGACACTGGAACACGCAGTGAAATCAAATCAGCTATAAACAAGGCATTACAAAAATGAGGAACACGCTCAATTTCTACCTTATTGTACGATCTCAGATGTTTACTTTTAAGTTCACTTACTGCTGTTAACAAAGAAGAGACGGACCCGAGTTACACAGTCTCCTCTAGCAGTTTTCATTCAAGCGGGCACGCGCTGCTTACGTCACGGGTCTCACACACACACACACGTCTCGCTAGCCTCTCATCTTTCAATCCTTTAGCAAATCAAAGATTAAATAACTTGGTTTAAGCTCACAATTTAGATTAAACTGCCCGCATTTTTCTCCACCATAATAAATGTAACGGAAACAGGTCAATTTAGCTCAAAGGGAATCATTTAAGATTTTAAAGGGAATTTGAACAGAATCACTGTTTCACGGCTGGTCACTGAGACGCCCTGCGATTCACTGAACAAATCGTTTAACATCAAATCTGTGCTGGATATTATTATCCAAACTATAGTGAAAAAACTATCAATTAGCACAGTAACAAGATCGGCAGTTTAAGACATTAACTTGTAAGCACAAAACACAAGATACTTCTCTTTTCAATATGAATAAGGCTTTATTAGATAAATCTAAGACATATAAACTGATCTAAAACATAAACGCACTCACTCACACATTCACACAAGTTGCAGGAAGATCGAAAGTTAGGGAGATATGAGTTTAAGAGAATGGAAATATGGAATCCCAAGTTTACAGCAATACGTTAAATTGCATGGACATGAACAGCCATTCAATCACTTAATTAACCCTCGCATTGAGTTCCACAATGAGGTTAAAATTATATTAGATACACCAGCACAAATGTCTGAAGGTACATTGCCTGAAGGTGTCCCTTTGTTGTCGCTGATTGTCTGGAAGTTCAGTAGTCGCTGAAGTGACGTCTTGGGGAGCCCGTGTTTGGACGTTGGTTGAAGATGGAGTCGTGTGGCTGGTTTGAGGTTGAACTCAATGTTACAAACTTAACTCAGAACACGAAACTCTCAAACGGAAAAGAAAAGAAGTACATTTTGATGAGACTAGGTTGTGTTCCTTCTCATCATGGCTAAGTAGCAGCAGGCGTGCAGGCTGAAGCACGCTGCAACCGCGCTCAAAGGACAGTGATGGCAAACAGCATGGCTAAAAGCTAAAGCTAAGAAGCAAATCTGAAAGCTAAAACTAAGAGCAGGCATGACTAGTAGCAGAAGCAAAGCTATCAACTAAAAGCAGGCATGACTAGTAGCAGAAGCAATGCTAACAACTAAAAGCCTAGATTTTATGGTGTCCTAAGTATTTAAACTGGCCTGTTGGCCACACCTCAAATGTTGTTTTGACCAATCAGATATTGTCTTGGCTCGGGGGTATCATAAATCATATGTTTATCTTACCAAGTATGTGGTCCGAATTTTCCTGCTCTGGCAGGGTCTAATTTTGGACATGATTCCTATAACACGAATATGATACATGGGACAAATAAATTATTGTCTGGTCTAATTCAAGCAAGCAGATTCAATCACACACATAGTTATAAAAAAAAAACATACACAATAAGTGATTATAACATGATAGTCAAATGTGTGGGTTACACATAAATGAATATGGAGTGAATCGATGGACTGATTCATTTATAAGTCATTTTGGAGTTCATTTTGGTCCATATATATATACAAAAGACAGTTTCTTTGTCATTCTCTGACATAGGGATGTTCTGCGGAGACCAGAGGTTACAAGTCCCCTCCCCCCCTTAGGAATTTCAGTCTGGTTCTGCTAGGTGGGGGGAAGTCAATGGAAGTGTTTAACTCGATCTCATGGGTTTACATGTGATGTCCAGCGTTGCATTTCCATTACGAACAACACATTTGACACCAAATTTCCCTTCTTCGAATTGAAATTGTAAATAATTGTTCTAGTGGTGTTAATGTTGAAAGCTGTTGTGTTAACAAGTTGGTTGCTCATCTTGCTTGGGACTTGTGGCACAGAATGTTTTATGACTTCCTAAGGGATTCGGCTCAGTGTTTCAAACACAACCCTGATAGACTCTTTAATTTGTCTGGTTTGAGTCATTTCTGTTACAATGCATTGGGATCAGCATTTATAGACATTCTGAACTATATTGGGTTTAGACAACATGTTTCAGAACCTACTCATTGTCGAAATCATACTCTAGATTTAATACTGTCACATGCAATTGATGTTGATAGTGTTGAAATTATGCAGCCAAGTGATGATATCTCAGATCATTATTTAGTTTTGTGCAAACTTCATATAGCCAAAATTGTAAATTCTGCTTCTTGTTACAAGTATGGAATAACCCTCACTTCTACCACAAAAGACTGCTTATTAAGTTATCTTCCTGATGTATCTGAATTCCTTAGCATATCCAAAACCTCAGAACAACTTGATGATGTAACAGAAACTATGGACTCTCGGTTTTCTCGCATTTTAAATACAACTGACCCTTTCGCTTAAGGAAGGTTAAGGAAACCAGTATGACACCATGGTATAATGAGCATACTTGCACCCTAAAGAGAGCAGCCTGAAAAATGGAGCGCAGCTGGAGGAAAACAAAACTAGAGGTATTTCGTATTGCTTGGCGGGAAAGTAACCTATCCTACAAAAAACATTACAAACTGCTAGATCCGATTACTTTTCTTCTCTTTTTGGAGAAAACAAACATAACCCCAGGTATTTATTCAATAGAGTGGCTAAATTAGCAAAAAATAAAGCCTCAACAAGTGTTGACATTTCCCAACATCACAGCAGTAATGACTTTATGAACTACTTCTAAAATTGATACTATTAGAAATAAAATTGTAACCATTCAGCCATCAGCTACAGTATCGCATCAGACAGTGCACTATAGACCCCCTCAGGAATATTCTCTACCATAGGAGAGGAAGAATTGTATAAACTTGTTAAATCATCTAAACCAACAACATGTATTTTAGACTCTATACCATGTATGCTCCTAAAAGAGGTGCTTCCAGAAGTCATGGTTCCTCTTCTGACTATTATTAATTCCTCATTGTCATTATGTGAAAACTAGTACAAGTATATAAATAAATAAAAACAGACTTACTCATGTTTTTGATCTCTGCTGAATAAAGTGCTTCATTCTTTTTTTCTGAGAAAATCCATTTCTCAAATCCTCAACCACATCACATCTTTTTGGGGTGAATTATGTCTTATTCCTCTCATCGCGAAGCAAACAGTAAAATAAAAAGAACTTGAAGAACAGTCTCGCTGCATTTTCTTCTGTGTGGGCGTATTCAAGCCGCGCGAATCAGTTTGAATCTGAATAGCGCGTTCAGCACGGGGACATGGTCACATTAGATATAATGAAGGGAGATGTGAAAAACAGAGACCGCTGTGTTTTCATATAGATTACTTTAATGATAATCTAATTTTACCTTACTCTCATGGGTTATAGATATCTCTCTCATGTTTCTTCGTTGAGTATTCACGGAGTTACAGTTCATTTTAATGACGTGTTTGTAAATGAAGATCAGCGCAGATAAAGGCTGCAGACAGCACACCTTGTTTGTTATCTTTATTTTATAAGTTCACTAAGTTTTGTTGATAATATGTCTGTATCCAAAAAAAGTAGACCCTTTACAGATTCGATTTATGTATTGATCTTATCTGTATGATTTAAACTGAAAGTGTCATTTAAGTTCTTTTCAGGGTTATCAGGAGAAAATGACTCATAACACGTATACATGTTAATCGACTCCAGAGGGTTAACCTGGATTACACATAGCATACTGAGATTCTTTTAATTTCCAAATCCGTTAAAGGATTTTTAGGCTGCATTAATTAGGTAAACCAGGACCGTGAACACTTCCCATAACACCCGATGTACTTGCTACATCATTAGAAGAATGGCATCTACGCTAATATTAGTCTGTTTCTCTCTTATTCCGAGGTCACCCTAGCCACCAGATCCAGTCTGTATCCAGATCACAAGATCACTGCAGTCACCCAGATTCAGTACGTATCCAGACCAGATGGTGGATCATCACCTAAAAAGGACTTCTACATCCCTGAAAGACAGCGGAGACCAGGACAGCTAGAGCCCCAGATACAGATCCCCTGTAAAGACCTTGTCTCATAGGACCACCAGGACAAGACCACAGGAAACAGATGATTCTTCTGCACAATCTGACTTTGCTGAAGCCTGGAATTAAACTGCTGGTTTCATCTGGTCAGAGGAGAACTGGCCCCCCAACTGAGCCTGGTTTCTCCCAAGGTTTTTTTCTCCATTCTGTCACCGATGGAGTTTCAGTTCCTTGCCACTGTCGCCTCTGGCTTGCTTAGTTTGGTCACTTTATCTACATCGATATCGTTGACTTGATTGCAAATGAATGCACAGACACTATTTAAACTGAACAGAGATAACATCCCTGAATGATGAACTGCCTTTAACTGTCATTTTGCATTATTGACACACTGTTTTCCTAATGAATGTTGTTCAATTGCTTTGACGCAGTGTATATTGTTTAAAGCGCTGTATAAATTAAGGTGACTTGACTTGACACAGACTCATCCTGGAAACTGAAGTCAGTGCTGCACTTTTACTAGGAACAGTGCAAGGGAAACAGGTCAATTTAGCTCAAAGGGAATCATTTAAGATTTTAAGGGAATTTGAACAGAATCACTGTTTCACGGCTGATCACTGAGATGGCCAGTGATTCATTGAATGAGCCATTTAACATCAAATCTGCACTGGATATTAATATCCAAACTATAGTGAAAACATAACAAGAATCGTCAGTTTAAGACATTAACTTGTAAGCAGAAAACATTATGATACTTCTCTTTTCAATATGAATAAGGCTTTATTAGATAAATCTAAGACATATAAGCTAATCGAACACATAAGCGCACACACACTCACACATTCACACAAGTTGCAGGAAGATGTAAAGTTAGGGAAGAATGAGTTTAAGAATATGAAAATGTGTAATCCCAAGTTTACAGCAATACGTGAAATTGCATAAACATGAACAGCCATCAATCACTTAATTAACCCTCAAATTAAGTTCCTCAGTGAGGTTAAAATTATATTAGATACACCAGTACAAAGTCTGGAGGTTACTTGCATTGACTGCGTAAAGGGGGTTCCCTTTGTTTTCGTTGAAAAGGGGGTTTCCAGAGGTTGCTGATTGGCTGGAAGTTCAGTAGTTGTTGAAGTGACGTTTTTGGAAGCCCGTGGTTGGGCGTCATCTGAAGACGCAGAGTTGTTTGGCTGGTTGAAGTTGAACGGGCACTCGAGGTCAGACTCGGAGACACAACGTTGAAAAACTCATGAAGAACATGAAACTCTCAATGGAAACCTCAGAACACGAAACTCCCAACGTAAAATAAAATAAACTAAAGTAAAATAACAGAAGTAAAGTTTGATGAGACTAGGTGGTGTTTCTTCTCGTTGTGGTTAAGTAGCAGCAGGCGTGCAGGCCGAAGCACGCTGGAACCATGCTCAAAGAACGCTAAAAGTGATGACTAAAAGCTAAAGCTAGGGGCAAAAGCTAAAAGCAGGCATGACTAATAGCAAAAGCTAAGTAGCAAAAGCTAAAAGCAAATTTTGATGGTGTCCTGAGTATTTAAACTGGCCATTTGTCCACACCTCAAATGTTGTCTTGACCAATTAGATATTGTTTTTGCTTGGGGTATCATAAATCATATGTTATCTTATCAAGCACATTATCCGAATTTTCCCACTCTTGCAGGGTATAATTTTGGACATGATTCCTATAACAAGAATATGATACATTTGACAAATAATTGATGGTCAGAAACATTTCAAGCAACCAGATTGAAACACATACATACTAAACATGAATATGCATCCTTAAGCTATTCAATAGTAATTAAAAAGACATACAAAATAAGTGATTAGAAACCTGATAGTGAAATGTGTGGGTTTCATAAATGATATGGAGTTAAGCAATGGACTGGTATTCCTTTAGAAGTATTTTTGAGTTCATTTTGGTGCATATACATCTGTAAAAGACAGTTTTTCTGCTTTTCTTTTACATAAGGGTGTTCTGTGGAGACCAGAGGTTAAAAGGTCCCCTTAGGAATTTCAGTCTGATTCTTAGGCGGGGGAAGTCAATCCAACAATCCTTACTCTCATGGGTTTACATGTGATTGTCAGGCTGTGCATCTCTTTGACCATCAATCTTGATTACTTGCCCCAAATTTGACAATCTCTTCTCCGAATTGAAATTGTCAATAATTGTTCTAATCGTGTTAATGTTGAAAGCTGTTCTGTGAAAGAGATGGTTGGTTAGTGGACTTGCTTCTGACTTGTGGCACTAGTAATTGATTTACAACATCCTGTTGCCTTTCTGAGGAATTTGGCTCCTCATGTTTCACCATGCTCCTGATCGAATCTTTAATTTGTCTGGTTTGGGTCTGATACGCTACAAATATTGAAACACAATTCAATATTATGTGTCCAGTTATTTAATTATGTGGACTCGCTCTCTCGTTTCATACAAATGCAGCTGCTGCCATTTTGCCATGATTGTTTTATACACTGTAATGGATTATAAGATATAACTAACAAACTGGTAAGATTTTAAAACAGACCTATAAATCAATTATCTTTTATCAGCATAATTATTTATGTGGTGAAATGTTGTGTAATAAGTGGTATCTCTGAGGAGAGTCACGTGACGTACTTGAATAGAGTTCCATACGTTTGGCCACTTTTTGCTGATTTTTTTTCGTTTTATTTTAAGCTTATTTTCATTAACAACACTATTCCTAATGTCTGGCAATCGGAAAAAGCAGGAGATGTCTCCGTCGGCTTCTCTGATTAAGAAGAAATCCAAACCATCGACCACGGATGATATGGTGGATAAGATGGCGAATACTGTTGCGCACTTTGAGGACATTCTAAGATCTGAGTTGACGTGTTGCGGAACGAGTTTGCTACTCACATGTCAGTTGTTCAATCGCTATGCTCTAAAATGGATCTTCTTACAGGGGAGAAAAAAGTTGTTGCAGATCACGAAAGGCGAGTAGCAGCGCTCGAGCAACAGGTCGTGGATTTACAGGATCACAATAGGTGCTGCAATCTGCGTCTGGTTTGGATTGCCTGAAGGGTCTGAAAAAGACAACCCTATGGGCTTTTTGAAGAGATCGCTACCGGTGTGGCTTCCGTCTCTGGCAGGCAAAGAGATTTAAGTGGAACGAGCACATCGCGTGTACACCAGGCTCTCCTCAGATTGTTTTCATCTTTAAATTGTTGCGGTACACGGACAGGGAGATCATTTTGCGGGCCGCCACTGCCCTCCAGTGTCGAGTCAAGTCACCGTTGACCCTCCAGAGTCGAGTCAAGTCACCGTTGACCCTCCAGAGACAGGTCAAGTCACCGTTGACACTCCAGAGTCAGGTCAAGTCACCGTTGACACTCCAGAGTTAGGCACTACCACAGTTAGACCTCAGGAGTCAAGTCAAGTCATTGGTGATCGTCAAGGACAGAGTCAAGTCACCGGTGTTCTTCATGGGCAAATTCAAGTCACCATTGATCTTCATGTGCAAAGGCAAGTCACCAGTGATTTTCATGGACAAAGTCAAGTCACCAATGATCTTCATGGGCAAAGTCAAGTCACCAATGATCTTCATGGGCAAAGTCAAGTCACCAGTGTTCTTCATGGGCAAGGTCAATTCACCGACTATCTTCATGGGCAAAGGCAAGTCACCATTGATCTTCATGAGCAAATGCAAGTCACCATTGATCTTCATGAGCAGAGTCAGGTCACCAATGATCTTCATGAGCAGAGTCAGGTCACCAATGAGCCTCATGAGTAGAGTCATGTCACCATTGATCTTCATGAGCAAATGCAAGTCACCAATGATCTTCATGAGCAGAGTCAGTTCATCAATGAGCTTCATGAGCAGAGTCAAGTCACCATTGATCTTCCTGAATCCAGTCTAAACTCTGCAGAACTACCAAAGCATCTCCACGTCTCCGCTGAACTACCAGAGCCTCTCCACGTCACGGCCGAACTCTCTGAGTGCTCGACTGATCCTGTCTTGTTCATGTTCTCTGTTTCAGACTTGCCTATCCATGTATCATCGATCCCACTGTGGTGGTCTTCTGCGCCGCCCTGGTTGGCTTCTGTCTCGACCGCACAGCTGTGGTGGTCTTCTCCGCTGCCCTGGTGGGCTTCTGTCTCGACCGCATGGATGTGGTGGTCTTCTGCGCCGCCCTGGTGGGCTTCTGCCTCAACCGCACAGTTGTGGTGGCCTTCTGCGCCACCCTGGTGGGCTTCTGTTTTGACCGCATAGATGTGTTGGTCTTCTGGTGGACAGATGGGCCATGGTGGAGAATAGGGAGCTAGAAGCCATGGTGGAGCTGCTGGGTTGACGGGCCAAGGCAGAGTACAAATCCAATAAATCCACTGAACTCAATCTCTGCTCATCCTCATCATAGGAAGAGTGGGCAGCGCTGTGTAATTCTCTGTGGTGGATTTCTTTGCCGGCTCATGCACTTGTTCAGACGTGAAATGAGGCTCGCTCCATTTGGTGGCTCTGGCTCTCCATCTGCGGTGGGCTCTGGCAGTTGCTCTGCACAGCAGGCTGGTATTTGGCTGGGCTCTTGTTCCGGAGTGGGACTGGTGAGATTTTCCTCAAGTTTTACACCCCTTACCTGGACCCTTCGTCTCTGAACACTGCCCGACCCACATAAACCCCGCAGCACAACGAGGACACCAGATTCCCTGTGGTTTTGGACACTCTCCCCCTTTGGCCACCTTTATCCCCTGTTTTATTTGATTTTCTTCTAATAAAAGCCTCTCCGAGGCCTGATGCCACGTCCACTGTGTCTGTCGTGTAATCCTCCTGTCACAATATATAAATAGAGAGAGAGAGAGAGAGAGAGAGAGAGAGAGAGAGAGAGAAGAGTTCTTATCTAATTTCCATTGCATTGCACAATAAAAAATAAAAAAAATTAAAGTGCCAAACTGTAAGATTTACAGATTTACAATTGTAATGTACTTGGCACTCACAAACAGGTTATCTTGTGATTATTAGGTGATAGTGAAGAGCAGGGGAAGTATCCAGAACCATCAGAGAGTGTTTTTGTTTTTCTATTTTTTTATTTTTATTTTTTATAAGACTTAATTTTAAATTAAAATTAGACTGAGAGTTTTAAATGTAATGTTTATGGCATTTAATTGTTCAAAATGTGATCACACACTTAGCTACCTTAATTTGCATTTGTAAGCATTATGCAACACTTTAAACAAGTTAAATGTGCTAATAGAGTTTTTATCTGTATCTTATGGAAGCCCATTTCCCCCACTGACTTTGTAACTCGTAATTGTGCGTTTATAGTTTGCAATTACAAAAAAGTACAAATTGCGAGAAGTAAACTTATAATGGTGAGGGGAAAAGTCAGAACTGTGAGTCAGAACCTTTTTTTTTTCTTTATTTTACTCATTTAATGTCACACTTTCAGATGTTTACAGAGAAAATTGCATTGCAAAATCTTTTAGGTATAAGGTTCAGGAAACATTAGCAGGAGCAGTGCTAACATCATAATATTTATGCATTTATTATGAGAGCTGGGTAGAGCTGGTAGATTTACAAATTGTAAACCGGACTATATAGGATGCACTCACACACACTCACTTTGCTGATTATTGTTAGCCTGTCACCTTTCCCTAGTTTCTGTGTTTTTTGCCTTGCCTTTGTGTTTTTTCCTTGGACTGTTTACCTTGTTTCTGTTCATTTGCTGCCTGTCCTGACTATTGCCTGTTTATTGGATTACTCTTTTGTCTGCCCTGGATTATTTGCTGTTGTTGGACCCTGCATGTTTTGACCCTGCATGTTTGGACCACTTTTGATCCATTAGTGTGTTGTCTCACCTCCCCAATATTACAACATGATGAAAACAGAAGTTAGTAGCTTAATCAAGGTTACTTTTTCACGTGTTTTTAAACCTTACCGCTTGTCGATTTAAACATTAAACAATCGCAGTTTGAACAAACAAAAATATGTGAAAGAGCCCAATTCAGTACTGGCAGTGTTCTGGTGTTCAGGGCTCACCTGAGAAATACGTCTCAAAACACTTGAACATCGATTACAAATAATTTACTGCAATCGTGTACATTTAATAATGTAATCCATACAAATGTATACTTTAATTACAAGTACTTCATTTTTGGAATCTGATTACATAATCCAGATCACATGTAATCAATTATTACCCGACATAAAAAAATAAAAATATAATTATATTTTTTTTTATATCCAACATCTGTCATCCAAGAATTGTTTAACATTTACTGTCATTGTCATTGCCACCAGAAAAACGTCAGCTGACCAAACGATCCATAAAGAAAACTATAATCGATAAGGTTGCCTGAGATCAAGTGACTTTCACTGAAAACAAAAATCCACGTCAGCAATATCTGTATTGATTCAAGCTTTATTGAAACCAGTGTGATCGATGTGTCATATACTTTGGAACCACAAAAAGGCAGTCAAATGCATTTGTTAATCTCTAATCAAAGAATGCCTTTATGCAAATTGCACTACACGTCGCTGTCAGCGTGACTAACCACTTGTGTGTCATTATGAGGGAGTTCAATTGAGGGCAAGTAAACAACGAATGCAGACTCTTTTCTTTGATAAAAACCATGGCAACGACAGCAGAAAAAAAATAGTAAGATGAAAGTGCTACTTAGCCTGATACCTCTTTTACAGAATGGTTTTATGTGGAATGGTTGTCATGTATTCCCATTTTAAGTCACCATGTCAGCCTCTCTATCTCTGGCCTTGGATAAGTTTGAGCAGCCCTGCTACACAGATGCACCTTGGCAGCTGGGTAGATATCCGAGAGTGCCCCAGGCAACTGGTTGCTAGGTTTCCAGACATGCCCAGGAGATGGAAGCCAGGTTTCACTTTTGCTTTCTCAATCTTTTTCTTATGTTTTCTTTCTTTAGTGCATTGCACTGTAGCGTAACCCAGTGACACCAAACTCAGTGCTGTAAAGAGTTATTGTAAAGAGATCATATAACAGTAAATTATTTGTAAAATGACTTCCACTTAAAGAAGTTCTTGCCACACAAGTCAAGAGTGCATATGGTAATTGCTTACAGAAGCTTTAAAATAAAAAGGTTTTTTTCTGGTTAGTGTCATTGCACTTTAACATAATTGGGGATTCCATGACAGCAAGGATCAAAAGGAAAATAATTACCTTCTCATTAAAAAAATAAAACTTAAAATAAAAACTTCACTGCTTTCATTAATGTCTCTACCTTTGAGGGAAGCTATCTGGCTGAGTGGTTTCCATGGAGATGGAGAGGAAATATGTGTCATGATGACAGCAAATTTAAGGGTGTAAAGTATGTCTTGATCGCAGTACTTTTTCAAATATGTTCTAAATTTGGTTTCAAATACTAGTGTACTGCAGTGCATACTACACAGTAACAAAACTACCTGTTTTGTCTCAAAAATAAAACCAGAAAATACAAATAAATATATATGTAGTGTGTATTTTAAAAGATAAAAATAATGGGAAAAAATTATCCTTTACTTCATCTTAGACAGTAAACAGATGTGTTGTACTGTATTCAGTGATGACTTTAGATGATCACTTGGTTACCAAGTTCGCACTGCAATCAGATTAAAAGAGAACACAGATGTCTTGCCAGTATTGTTTGAAAGTAAAGATTGCATGTCTGAGTGAATTAAGTTAGCATCTCATTAAAAGCGCTGTTCCTCTGTATAGGCCTGATCCGAGTGTTTCATGAATTTGTATTTGGAGCCATAATCAAATGAGCGTCTCTATTCACTATCTCTGGAGAATATCCAGTCACCACTCAGCATGAGAACCTGCAAGCTTCCTCTGACAATATCATGCTAACACAGGACAGTTTCTGCCAATAGGGTTTTGTGTGTGGGAGCAAAGAATTAATAGAATAATACACCCAAAAATTTAATTTCTGTATCATTTTCTCCTCTTCATGCCATTATTTTTCTCTTTATTTCTCAATACTTAAAATTTTTCTGTGGTAGTCTCTTTGCTGCCTTCAAGAAATGTTTAAATATATTTGTATTAAAAAAATTTATGTTATTTATTTTAATGCCATGGATTTACCCTCCATATCACACTGGGAGATAAAAATAAACAAATCTGTCTATTAGCTGTTAAATGCATACATATATGTGTGTGTTTGTGTGTCAGTATGTAAAGTTTGGCAAACTACCATTTCTTAGTGTTGCTTCTTGCTGGGCCACTTAATATTTTTGGTTGTTTTGGAGCATAAAAAGGGCTCTAACGACCGTAAACTGAATATCATCCATTCCCAAATCTGCGCCCATGACTCCTACAAGGCTCATTTAATCAATTTAATCACTGTCAGTGTAAATGAGGCTTTATCCGTGTTATTTCTTATTATAGTATGTGAGTCATTCTGGTTCTATTGATGTAAATATGTATTTATATTTGTGCTTTCAGAGGGCCCGGTGATCTGGCGCATGTTGACCTACCCTCCGGCACGCCGGGCTCTCATTGTGGGTTGTGCACTCCAGATGTTCCAGCAGCTTTCTGGCATCAACACGGTCATGTAAGTCTCATTTATTCAATTCGTAGCTTGATTGTCAGGTGCTCATTGAATCTCAACCTAAATCAGTAGGTGCCAGTTGAAATACTATTTTCAAATCTGTTATTTTCTTAGGCAATATTGTACCCATCAACCCCTAAGTGCTTTTAAAAGCACTTCTAATGCCAGTCATTTTCTCTTGAAAAAAAAAAAAAAAAAACTTCTTTAACTCTGTTTCAAAGCCTACTTAGCTTCCTTGCTGTCTACTTAGTAAACAACATTTCATATCCTTAATTAAATAGAACCTCTAGCGATTTGGAACTAATGTTAACAAAGATTAATAAATACTGTAACAAATGTAATACTCATTTTTATTAAATGGAACATTATTATAACTTTAATGAATACCCAGCTCTTTTTCGATCCTTATAGACTGAGCTATTTTTCAAGCATCGTAAACGATCTCGGACTGTGTGCTGTTGCTAGGCAACCCCTCATGGCAAAATGAAAGTGTTTATGGCAGGGACAGGAGAACATTGTGTGTGTGACTGTGTGTTAACTTTTTCTCAGCTGTCATTTTGGAAGATGACAGGTCATGACAGATGGGTCCTAAAATGGCATTCTCGATCAATCAAACACCATTCTTATCCTTCTGTCGTTGTCAATCAATCTGTTCAGAGCAGGTTTAGACAGACAGTTGAGTAGTTAAAATTGACAGGAACACTCATACTCATATAAGAAGTATATGTGAGGTTTAACCTGATGTGCTATTATGTATTTACCCCAAATCTCTACTCTTCAATCGTTTCTGCACTGTCAGATGTCAGGCTTTGTACACAGGAAGTCTTGTTGTGGGATGTGTTGACTGTCAAGCTTAACCTCGGCAAGAAGCATTTGTCAATACCTCTCGTGGAGCAAATATCTGGGGGGACATGTGCAATTTTATGTCAGTTGGAAATATTGATTTGGTTTATCCATGTATTTTCGAATCCACTGTTTCACAAGAAATGCAAAAAAAGCACTTTATTGTTTTTTTTTTTTATTATTTTATTTATATGCCCATTTACAGTTAGTATTCAAGCTGTTATCAAGGTCAATGGAGGACATACAGTATATTAAGGTTTTGTTATTACATGTGAATAAAGACTATTTGGTTGTTTCAGTTTGTTATTTTATTAATGTGTTAAGCACTGTGTATATTTATTTATTTATTTATTTATATGGCACAGCATTTTATATAACACCATAAATGAACTGCTAATTTCTGAAGTCAGTGTCTTCACCGGCTTATTATATCTGGACACAAGGACAATAGATTTGTTTTATCAGTGATCAGCAGCCCCTCCTGATGGACGAGACCCGTGTAGGCTGAAGCACTGATGTAATTAGCTTGTGCTAATGCTGCCTGCTTTCCTGCAAACAGCTTTCACTCCACTCCAAAGCCATTCACATGCCTTAATTGCTAATTAATCTATTATTTAGTATAAAACATTGTCTTTACATGCTAGGAAAAATGCTAGCATTTAAACAAGTCTCAAGGGTTGTGGAGTGATCAGAATAGCTGATGTTTGGTGGTTATGGGTTTCTGAGATGACATCCTGAATTTGTATGCGTGCATAGCAACTGAGCCTCATCTGTGCATGGATAAAATGATTAGATTAATCCCTGTTGCCAAAACTGGCAAAAACAACCGGAATCTCTGTTTTTTAATAAAGATTGATGCTAATTAGAGGCATTAGCGGTCATCAGCAATACTGATTGCTTCCAGTGATACATTTTTGGCCTGTTATTGTTCTTTCTGGCACACTATAACTTGTTCATTGGCTTTGTGACAGTTCTGGCCAAACGGTCTTTGGCATTCTGTGATTTTCGATCCGTATGGAGTATGCTCATGATTAATGCTTACAAGCCCATGGACCTACTACTGTCTGTTCACTGACTGTCTGATGCATATGCAAACAAAATTGTCTAGAACTTTCTGAAAAATGATCATTTCTGACCTGGGGTGTGTATCCCAAAAGCATTGTTTGTTGCAAATTCTATAATTACCAACATAATTCAACAAGTCTGCAGTTCCTAAATAGTTCCATTAAAGGGGGGGGGGTGAAATGCTATTTCATGCATACTGAGTTTTTTTTACAATGTTAAAGAGTTGGATTCCCATGCTAAACATGGACAAAGTTTCAAAAATTAAGTTGTACATTTGAAGGAGTATTTTTGTTCCAAAAATACCTCTTCCGGCTTGTCACAAGTTTTGGAAAGTTTTTTTCGAGTATGGGTCTGTTAGTTGGAGCGGAATTTCCTTATATGGGTCCTAAGGGCACTTCTCCCGGAAGAGCGCGCGCTCCCGTAGAGCAGAGCACAGACATTCACTGATCAGAGCGAGAGACCGAAATGTCACAAAAGAAGTGTTTTTTGGTTGCCAGGGCAAGACAACCCTGCACAGATAACCAAAAAAAAAAAAAAAACAGCATTAAGGGACCAGTAGATGGAGTTTATTTTTACAGAGCATCAATGGAGTTGTGCAAGTGTTTTTGTTTGTTCCCTGCATCTCGAAGATGCTTGTTTTACAAACAAGGCCCAGTTTGATGCCGGATTTGCACATCGTTTATTTCTTAAGGATGATGCAATCCCAACGAAAAAGGTTCACGATCGTGTGTTGGAACTGCAGGCGGTAAGTAAAACTGCTTCAAATATCTGTGTTGTTAACTTAGCTATCAGCGCGTAAGCACATCAAGTAAACAACATGCGATGTTGTCATCAAACTGCACTTTCCACATGTACAGCTTTAAAAAAAAAAAACGACATAAACTGGAACTTAGTCATTTTCCAAAACCGCTAAGCAAATATATACAGTTTCAATACATACCACATAGAGATGTCGTTGCTGATGCTGCTCTTGTAAAATTTCAGCTTCGGGATCTGATTCTGGATCATAAATATACGCTGAATCTGACTGTTAGCCATGGTTTGTTTTGGATGATGTTTTTTTCCTCACGGTAATGTCACAGCTTCCAAACGCTCTCAACGCAAAAGCTTACTCGCGCTCGTGATTCTTTAGCTCCGCCCACACGTCACGCCTCCAGGCTCTCTTGTTTTTCCGGGAAAAATCAGTACAGACTATCTTTCTCTTATAAATATAATAAAACTAAAGACTTTTTGGAGTTATGAAGGATGCAGTACTACTCTATAGGTACTCAAGTGTAACAGGATATTGAGGGAAAACGAGCATTTCACCCCCCCTTTAAATATTCGCAAACCCTCATTGTGGCATTCATGTGCACTTATCTTGTCTATTTAAAATTCATAAAATTAGTTCAACATGATTTAAAGTCAGCATTAGATGCAATGTGGACCAGACTTTACCGATATATAATATAATTTTTAGGAACTGCGAGCCATTTTTATTTCCATTATGTGACAATTTAGCTGCTGTCTATGTCAACATCCATAATACGATGAATGTCTTTCATTTTTGGTTATGTCTGTCTTTTGTGCGTGTTGCTGGGTGCAGATCAGTGTCTATATAAAACCATATACCATCTGAGTACAAAACAATGTTCATTCCTTTCATTAGTGAAATAGGTTTGTCCCCATGTGAGTGTTTCTCTCTCTACCTCTTTGTCCGTCTCTCTCTTATCGTGTCTGTTTTTCTCTCTCACAGACTCATTTTTCACTGGCTTCAGTGCTGAGAGCAAATCCACAGTACCCTCAACGCTCTCAGCCTGCTCTCCATTACGTCCCTTCAGTCCTGTTAAATCATGTTTATCATGAAGATGGATTGTGTCTGAGATTCAACCAAACACAGCACAAGCAATCTGTTGCTCTATCGAACAGTCAGTCCGTATGCAAACTCCTTTTAAAATGCTAATTTATATTCAGGGTCGCTATTTCAGGAAGACATAAGATCTTATGAAAGCCTGAAACTTTTAGTCATTTTTTAGTAAGAAAATAGAATATCAATTTAAATTGAAAATGGTTCTTAAGGTTTAAAAATATATCTGCCAATTTTTCTGCCATTTGGGCTAAAGAAAAATAATCAGAATGTATAGAAACCTCTTAAAATCTGGTTTTTATACAGTCCATCACTAACTGCAAAAAATAAAATAAAATAAATAAAAAATAAAATCATTTATTGTCTTATTTTATTTTGTATGCTAGTAAATCCGTATTAAGATGAGGCCCCCAGGAAATGGCAACATTAATAGTCAAATATTTATGATTAACGACTATAGTTCCTTTCTTTTCTAAATAATTGTGTTCAGACTTGGGCAACGCTGGTGCTCCCTAGGGAGGCAACGCAACCGAATCCTCACTTCCCAAGGACTCAAGCCTGCCTTGTGATGAAGTGATTGACATTAGATTTTCCTTGTGAGCCCATTATGAGATGCTAGGATCCTGATGAGAGGGTCCAGCAAACTCATAAAGATACTCAACCAGCTATGACATTTGTGAGGGTGGTGTGGCCAGAGGAGGCTGGCTCGTCGGGGAAGCCCACACGGTAACCCTCAGATCACCTTGGCCACCAGCCGAAGTAGCCCTTGTCACAGTGTCTGGTCTGTGTTTCCCTGGGTGTCCGCTAGTGGTCTCACTTCCCCATAGTCACCCCACTGCAGGCACTACATTCCCCACAAAGCATTTGTCCCTTTCATCACCATTAATTGCATACCTCTTAATTGCACTCAGCTGTCTCCACTTGCATCGTTTTCACCTGTCTATATAAACCGGTCTGTTTCTATCTGTTTGATTGAGTCCTTGTTTTCCGGCTTTCTCGTGTTCCCTTATGTTTTTCATGTTTCTTGTTTTTGGACTGCTTTGCCTGTTATTGAGAACATGAGTCATCCACGAACGCAGTCTCAGCGTGCTGAAAGACCAGACACGTGCCACAGCGATCGTGGCCGTCATGAGGAGCCATATATCAAACGCACCCAGAAACACACAGGCAGGAAGCGAAAGCTTGAATGCGAGTTGCTTGCGCTGCTCCTTATATACCCACACAGCAGGGTGGAGCTCGCGATGAAAATCCCGCAGACCAAGGGACACTGTGTACCTGGGTCATTTTGTTACCACTCGAAAGTGATTGGGCTCTTGGGCTAGACCCCATTCGTCAGTCTCTTTCTGACGTAATGTCGAATGTGACCTACCCAAAGGGAACAAGCTGTCTTCTGCAGTTCCTTTCACACAGGACTAGGTGTATGATCCCTGAATATTTATGAAATCAGTTAGGTTATGGTTTTATATAGTATGTAGTGTATATGTGTATATAGTTGTTGCTCTAAAACAGGACTGACACCAACATTCTGGTGATGTGTGATTATACCCACTGCGTAATTAATCACACACACACACAAAGGCTTGACATATTGACATTCTGTGAAATCACAACCCAGTGTGGTGTTTTTGAGCTTTCAGTCATTAAAATCATGCCTTTGAGGGCTTAGCATGTATGAGGAAGACAAATGGTATATGAATAACTCTCACTTTTCTCTCGGTGGAGTGTGGCAGCAGTAAGACCTTTGAGAAAGCCTCATAAATTAAATGTCAAAGTGAGGTGTGTGTACCTTCGGCTATATTAAATGAGGCAGTCTGCCGACCAGCGGGACATTGTGTATTCGAGAGTGTCTGGTTTCTGGCACCTGTGTACACTTTCATATTTCTGGAATAATAGGGGGTTTTAACACTGATGACTTCATATAAAATGCATTCTAGTAACTTAAACGACTTAAAAGAGTCATTTATAATATTTAACAGTTTTGTGTAATGGATTTTTTTTTCTCAATGACAAGAATGTACATTGTAAGACATTCTCTTATCAACAAATCTTCTGAAATGAGTCATACATTTTTTCTTTGAAGGTTTTGTTCTGTGCCATATTTCATAGTTCTGTGCTAACAGTCATATTTAGTCTCTCTGAATCTGAGTTAAATTGACTTTTTTGCTACTGTACATTTAAGATGTATTTATGTAAATTACCTCTGATATGACTGGCTAACATCTTTGTACACCATTTACTCATAGGATTGCTGTTTGTACAACATTTACTTCTATATCTATATCACAGTTTTGTACAATAAAAGGTTATAGTCATTTTAGCTATTTATTTATTGATTGTCTATTAATTACATCCACTCCCTCCTAACTTGGAATTTTTATCTCACTAATAAGGATGCACATTGCAAGACATTTAGTGATTTTCCTTATTTGCGAAACTTCTAAATGATTCATGTTTCTTAACATTCCACTGTAGACTTACAGGCATTTAGGTCTTATTTGCTTTTAGATCAAAATCAATCATCATAATCAGTTTTTGGTTCACTGAGGCAGACAGCGTGAAATTAATGATATTCAAGGATTTTAAAATGTTTTTCATTAACTAAAATATTGTAAGTCACTTTGGGTACCAGCATCTGCTAAATTAATAAATATACTAAATCTGAAAAGAAGTGGCTCATAGGTGTCATTAATCAGGAATCAGACTCAAATTAAGGACTCTTTCAGATTACTTTACTAGTACTAGTACTAGTACAATGTTTCATATCCATATCTGTTCAATGTATTCATCTTTCTGACAGAAAAGATGTCCATGTTGCAGCTAAGTTTCAGATTTGCAAAGAAAACAAGTCTTGATTCTAAAAGTGACTGTAGGCTTTCCTAGTCAGCAAACAAAAATTAAAAATAAATTTTCAAAGCATCAAACAAATTGTGAATCCCCTACATGCCCATTTCAAATGAGATCCAGTCTAGACATTGACCACACCAGTCTTTTTCTCATCAAAACACTCAAATACCTCTTCACCAGAGCCCTCCCTCCATCCCTCACTCGCCATCTTACATTTATGTTGATTCCTTGACTCACATCGAGAAATCAGTGGTGAATTTGCCATGCAGGGTTATGTCCGAGTACTCTTCAAACTGTTTCTATTTTCAGACAGGAATCCATCTCACACCTTGGCATGAGTCCATGGCTTTTGGCATTCTGTGTTTAATGGAATCTTTCATTTGTACTCATGTATAAGGAGGTTAACAGCACTTAGATAACTCAAAGCCATGACTGCATTAGCATTTCATAATTCTGAAGGTCAATCTGTCTTGTTTTTCTATTTTTCAGCTTCACTGAGAATCTTTTAACTATCGGCATCAACAATCCAGCTTACATAAACCAAGAAATAGGCTTCTATTTTGGTTGATGAACTATAGAGCTGGTAATTTAGCTGGTCGTTATGGACTGATCTTGTTGAGATGCTCATGCTTCATGATAAAAATTTATGTTTTAATAGTAAGTAGACTAACTTGATGCTTTATGTGAATGGGTGGAGCTAAAGATATTTTTTGGAACACTTTGCCTGGTGCAACTCTGATTGGTGGAATCAGATGGCTTACTTAAAGTTGTATGCATATTAAAGTATTTAACCAATTTCGCACATCAAACACATTTCGTAAATTTATATAATGTAGTTTGTAGTTTAAAGACAGGTTACAAAGACATATGATATTTGGTGCCCTTATCTTGCATTTATCAATACTAACATTATTGAAGGGCAGAAGGTGATATTAACCACTTGAAGACCTGTAGATCTGCGGCTGAGATTATCTGAACAAATCCACAGGGGTCGCTCACCCACTGCCAGAATCATTGTATTATGAAACAAGGGAAGAAAGCACTTTCAGTGGTGTGCAGAGAATAAGACACATCTATTTTCTGCCCCTGTTGTGAACACTCATCAGTGGCTCAGGCTCCATTCTTCTTATTTACTGACCTTTGACACCACTTTTACCACAAACAATACCTCATCTGTCTATCGTTGTACTACGGTACTGTTCCCACGTGTCTTCTTTTATCAGGGTTTTTATCCAGGATGTTTGTGACCAATAGAAGAGAAAATTAAGGAATTGTTTTTTTTTCTTCTTCTATTCAAGAAGACTTTTGATAAGGGCAAACAAAGGCATCCAATTTTCATCAATCCAATGGGATGGAGCCAGGATGCTTTTAAAGATCAAGACAGAGCACTACACACAAGGAAATACGGTAACACTTTAGTTTAGGGTCCAGTTCACACTAATAACTTGTTGCTTATTAGCATGTCTATTATTAACATATTGGCTGTTTATTAGTGCTTATAAAGTACATATAATGCATGACATCCATAATCCTACCCAATACCCTAAACTTAACAACTACCTAATACACTATTAATAAGCAGCAAATAAGGAGTTAATTGAGGCAAAAGTCATAGTTAATGGTTAGTTAATAGTGACAATTGGACCCTAAAATAAAGTGTGACCGGAAATACTGTGAACAGAGAACTAGGCGAACATGATACATCTCATCTGAGAGGCCTGGGTCTGCAGGCACACACGATGGTTGTGTGAAAGTAATTGAAAAGCTCAACAGTAGTCCAGTCTTCACAAAAATTGGAAATTTATTCACTTTAAATCTGCATTAGCTGCAAAAATGACCTTTTTCTGTTAAATGTTCAGTGTCTCACAGCTGAGACCCTTATTTTTCCTTACAATCTGGGGGAAATTATTTAAATTATATAATTTTTTAACAGTAAAAAAATGTATAAGAACCTGTTACATGAGTAAAAGAATAACTTTGATGTACTCTATTTGTGACTGTTACTCATACACACTTATGCCAGATTTCAGCTGTCAAAATAAGTAAACAATTCCTTCAGGAAACCATTGCAACAGTAATATGCTGGTTTTTAAGTCTCTTTATTGAATTTGAAAACAGACACAGTCTGTCCTGCATCTCTGCCTAATTAAACATTGTTTCTAATTTAAAACTGACACAGTCGACCAAACAATAGAGACCCCAAATGTGTGGTTTCACAGAAGCTTTTTGTTATCAGCACTCTCTGAGCAGAGTGTGTACTTTCAACACACTGAGAGAGTGTCTCAGCGGGTAGATTGAAAGCATTGTTTCTTTTCCTTTTTTATCACAAAATCTCTTTATCTTGTTAAATTCTCTTTAGTAATAGAAATAACACTGGACATTCAGACTTTCCATTGAGATTACATTGAGCTGAACAATGCAGAACAAAATAAAAGTAGCCCATATACAGGTGCATCTCATTAAATTTCAATGTCGTGAAAAAGTTAATTTATTTCAGTAATTCAATTAAAATTGTGAAACTCAAATAAACTAAATGCACACAGACTGAAGTAGTTTAAGTCTTTGGTTATTTTAGTTGTGATAATTTTGTTATTATTATTTTTATAAAAAAAAATTGTGTGTGAATTGTTGGCTTTCTGGAAAGTATGTTCATTTATTGTACATGTACTCAATACTTGGTAGGGACTTCTTTTACTTTAATTACTGCCTTAATTTGGTGTGGCATGGAGGTTATCAGTTTGTGTCACTGCTGAGGTGGTATGGAAGCCCAGGTTTTTTTGACAGTGGCCTTCAGCCATCTGCATTTTTTGGTCTTGTTTTTCATTTTCTTCTTGACAATACCCTATAGATTCTATATGGGGTTCAAAAAACACAATGGACCAACACCAGCAGATGACATTGCACTTCAAATCGTCACAGACTGTAGAAGCTTAACACTGGACTTCAAGCAACTTGGGCTATGAGCTTCTCCACCCTTCCTCCAGACTCTAGGTCATTGGTTTCCAAATGTAATACAAAACTTGCTCTCATCTGAAAAGAGGACTTTGGACCACAGGGCAACAGTTCAGTTCTTCTTCTCCTTAGCCCAGGTAAGACGCCTCAGGAGTGGCTTAACAAAAGGAATACGACAACTGTAGCCAAATTCCTTGACATGTCTGTGTGTGGTGGTTCTTGAAGCCTTGACCCCAGCCTCAGTCAATTCCTTGTGAAGTCCACTCAAATTCTTGAATCGATTTTGCTTGACAAACCTCATAAAGGCTGCGTTTGGTTGTGCATCTTTTTCTTCCAAACTTTTTCCTTCCACTCAACTTTCTGTTAACATGTTTTTGTTAAATGTGAGCCAAAATCATCACAATTAAAAGAACCAAAGACTTAAACTACTTTAGTCTGTGTGCATTGAATTTATTTAATACACGAGTTTCACAATTTGAGTTGAATTACTGAAATGAACTTTTCCAAGACATTCTAATTTATTGAGACGCACCTTTATATATGAATTTGATATTCACTTACAAATTTCCCGTCCACCTTTGCTGTCAAATCTCATTAAAGTGATTTGAATATGTACATATTGAAATTTGGCATAATTGATTGATACCAAATCCAGTTTGCAATCACTGACTAGTTTTCTGGAGCAGATCAGTCAGCAATATCAACTGGTCAATATTCACTTTATATTGCAGGTTGAAAGCTTTGCTAAACTTCTTTTGTGTAGTTTTTAATGGAAGAAAGAAATGCATAAATGTTTGGAATGACATGAAGGTGAGTAAGTAAAGAATACAACTTTTTGGATGAGTTAATTCTGTATAAGCCTCCATGCAAGACTACGGCATCATAAAATAATGCAAATCCCTTATGAATTTGAGAGAGAGCGAGAGAGAGAGAGCAGGAAGTTGGAAGATGGCATTTGACTTTGAGTTAATGAATGTTTTCCTGCTTCCCTCCTTTATGTGGAGAAAAACACTTTTGCTCGAGTGTTGCTCTCTCGCTTAACCCCACATCCATTATGAGGTTGTTCAAGTGCTGATGTCACAGATGAGTGTGAGTCTGCGTTTCTGAGTACATGCTTAATTACTCTATAGAATGACTGTATATTGTATGTTTTTTTAATTTTAAAGAAGGATTGGTATGCATTAATGCACAACTCCTGTTGATTTAGGTTTAATAGCTAGAGTAAAAAAAAAAACAAAAAAACATTTTGCCCCCTGCTCACTTTGATGAACAGCATATTTAATGTATTCAAAGCACTGTAAATCATAATGAGCTGCAATTAGTTGTAAGTATGCTTGATACAAAAAGGAGGTTGTTTTAATTGAAAAAGTTGAGATGACATCAGCCAATCTCATTGGATGATATGTGGGTGAAGTGGCACATAATGGCTTGTTCAGTCAGAGGTGAAGCAATAACTAAAATGTCTGGCTATGTTCACAAATGCATACTAACATACTATTACTATTTGTAAGGAATAATACCCAGAATGCAATGCAGTTGTATACTTGCTTTTTTTAAACAGAACTGAATCTATCCATAAAAAGTAACCTGACATGTCTTGAAAAGCACCAGGAAGTTTATATTTCCTTTGCACTCTGTTTTTAGGTACTACAGCGCCACCATTCTGCAGATGTCGGGGGTACAAGATGACAAGTTGGCCATTTGGCTAGTGACTGTAACAGCGTTCACAAATTTCCTGTTTACTCTGCTGGGCGTTTGGTTGGTTGAAAGGGTGGGCAGGCGCAGACTTACTTTGGGAAGCATATCTGGTAAGATTCTGATATACTTAAACAGAATATATTCCAGTGCATGTGTGTGTGTGAAAGATGTACAAGTTCCAAAAATATAGTCCTTGTTACAACTTCCCTGTATTACAACTTGCCCAAGTTTCCACTAGATTTAGTTATTTGAACTGCTATTTTGAAGATTTTGAGATAATGCTGAAGTATATATGTATTTACACATATGTAAATTTTGATTAATTCTATCTATACAGGTACTGTTTTAAGTCTTGGTATCCTGTCTGTTGGATTCCTCCTGTCAGCCCAGCATTCTCCTCCTGTTACACTACATCTGACAGACCCCACGACATCCAACTCCAGCTGCACAACACATCTGTGAGTATGTTTACCTTCTAGAGCTTCTTGCCAATGGCAATATAAATAATTCATAAGTACACTATATAGGATATAGTACACTCAGTCGCCATATAATGACAGCTGTCTTGTTATTTGGTGTCTTGTCATTTAGCACGTATCAAATGTGACTGAAAAGACAGTCCCTCAGATCATGCATCAGTTCCTATATGTGCAAGACTTCATCTGTCAGCCAATTAATGGAGTCTCTTGCACAGCATGGTTTTTCTGCGGAAGTTGGTTGACCAAGGAAGTTGAAGGGATAGTTCGCCCAAAAATTAAAATTATCATCATTTATTCATTATTGTGACATACCATATAACTTTTTCCTCCTAGCATGGAAAAATTTGAGAATTGCTGCTATAGTGATCTGGGGGATTCATACCAGACTAAAGTGAATATCAAGCCTCTATGGGATATGCCTGAAAATGAGATGCACATGGACAGCTAAGAGGTTATATACAGTAAACACTGTGGAATTCAATTGGTACTGAATCACTACTGAATACTATCAGTCTCCAAATCATCAGCACCACCTGCTAGTACCATTGTCCCCAGGTGGATTTCAGGGGCAATGCCATCGACATCTTTCATCTTTGCTGAAAATATTGAGACTCATCTTAAAAAAAGAGAAGAACCTATCATGGACCTAGGCTCCCTGATAGAAGCACCCGAGACTAAATGTTGTCAAACAAAGGTTTTAACGTTTCACAGACCCAGACACACCAAATACTCCAGGCCAATCTAGGGACCCCCAATATGTATACATATAAACAGCTCTTTGTTCTGGTTAAAAAATAAATAAATTAAAAAATTATAATAATTAAAATTCTCTTTAAAAGTGACAGTTTCAAGAAGTGAGTAGTCCTATATAATTCTTAATATTAATGTATTTTATGAATTATGTATGAAATACATTTTTGGAGAGTCTCAACACATGATATTGTACAACCTGAACTAACCTAGCCTTGTAATGCAAAGGTAAAATCTGACATTTGTTGACCTTGACATATAGTTGTGAAGGTCTGTTTTATGTTTTCATGCACGTTGGTTACAGTACAATTCTGGTAACCCTACATGACTTTAATTTGGTATTAAACATATTTTAATAGCATTGAAGCAATTTTGTTGAAATGTAAAGTTATATGTAAAGGAATGTAAATAAAAAAAATACTGTTACCATTTTATTATTTAACTCATTAATATGTCACTTTCTAGAAGTAAAATGCTTTGCATATGCCATTTCAGTTTAATCTATGTCTAGTTGAAGTTGAGTCCAGTGGAAGACTATTGTTATACTAGTGTCTATATCAACAAATGCAATTATACCAACTCTAAAAGGTTCTTCATTCCTCAGTCAACAAACAACTTACCGCTCTCCAACTTGAATGAAAATCAATTTTATGTTAGACTCTGTTGGTGTGTACGCTGCAGAAATAACTGCGTGTGTCAGAGGGTCCAAGCTGCTTGTTGTTCCCTAATGTCACAGTAATAGAGTGTCTGAAGTGTAACCTCATAACAATGACACCCCTGCCCCCTGAGACTGACCGAGTATGGCCTTTCTCTCCATCCTAATTTACTCTTACACTGTCATCCAGGTCACCATACACACAGCCAAAAACAAAGCATGTCATCACAGCAGCAAACCAATTTGTTCACAGACCGACTCTCAAAAGCCCTGTCCTCATAACTTACATAATGGAATACAGTGTTTAATGGACTCACTGTAACTGCCACACAAGACCCATTGAGAAGCCTTCTAGAGATGAATATTAAATATGTGTTGATATATATTAATGGGAATAATTTTCTTGCATATCTCTAAGCAAGTCATTCATGCAATGTAAAGTTAACATAAATAAGCAGTTGTGTATGATCATATTAGATTTCTGAAGGACTAGTTAAGAACCATAAGTGATTTTAAATCAGTTTTACCTGCTTTGGTTCAAATTAAAGTGACAACACGTGCACTAAGGAGGCAACAAGAAGACAACCCCCAAAATGGTAATTGTTTTGCAGCTCTGATTTGGCTCAGGTAGTCCAACTCCTCCAGGATGGCACATCCATACGTGCCATCACTAGGAAGTTTGGTGTGTAAACCTGTACAGTTTCAAGAGCATATACCGAGAGACAGGCCATTACACAAGGAAAGCTGGACAGGATCGTAGAAGGGCAACAACCCTGCAGTAGGACTAATGTCTGCTTCTTTGTGCAAGGAGGAACAGGAGGAGCACTACCTGAGCCCTACAGAATGACCTCCAGCAGGATACTGTTGTGCATGCATCTGACCAAACTGTCAGAAACAGACTCCATGAGGATGACATGAGGACCTAACGTCCAGTGTGACCTATGCTCATAGCCCAGCACCGTGCATCTTGATTGGCATTTAACCAAGAACACATGAATTTGTAGGTCTGCCCTTATTGTCTTTATGAATGACAGCAGGTTCACACTGAGCACATGTGACTGATATGAAAGTGTCTGCAGATGTTGTGAGAAACATTATGCTACCTGCAACATGTTTTGGTAGTGGGCCAGTGGTGCTCTGGGGAGGAATATTTTTGGAGGGATGCACAGATCTCCACGTGCTACACTTTTGTAGCCTGTGTTGTGTAAATATACACTAAGCGTGCAAGAGTTTTTGCTAGATTTAGCCTGATGCAGTTCACTTTTTCCCGGCCTGTGCCACATTGTTTAAATAGCAAATCCTTTTGCGCGCCCATGTGCATGCTTGTCAAAAAAGATGTGTGTTCAGGCGCATTGTTGGATCGTTTGTTTTTAGAGGAACTGAAAATAGACTGCGCCATAGACCAACTCAAACCTGGTCTAAAGTCTGGCGTAATATTTTTTTCTTTGTTATTTAGAAAGAACCATAGTAATATAAACATATAGGCCCATACACCCATACACTTTGCTTATTAAACACACAGGGATGTGAAGCAGCACGCAAACATTTAAAAAAAAAATTCTGCCGTATAAATAGCAAACCTGCCATGGTGCGAGCGCAATTGGCTTTTAAAGGGGAAGGGAGAGGAGACTCTGATTGGTTTACTGCTAATGTTTCTAAACTAATGTTACGCCTAAAAAACACCCATTTCCAATTAAGAGAATAGGGACTAGTGATGGGAAGTTCGATTATTTTCCATGAACCGGTTCTATCGGACGGTTTGATTCAATAAACCGGTTGAAAATAACGGTTCAATGGTTCTTTTACGCTCGACGTAATGACGTCATTGGCGATGATGTTATGGCGTCACGGCTATCAAACATTCAAATATATAAAGTCAGTAATCAACTTTAGTCAGTTAAAAACCTCATAATCATGAAACATTTACAATTAAGTTTTGCAACAATGCACCTAAATACAGTAACAGCAATAATGTGCATACAAGGATTTAAGTCTTGAAGATATAAAGTAAATAAATTAGGTGTCATCAGCGCAGAAACCATGATCCCCTTGATTGCCCTTCATTCAAGCCCTTGGTTTACCCGCGCTCATAACATTAGCACAGAATCAGTTCAATTCAATTTTTTCAATTCAATTTTTCTTGCTCGGTCTGCTTCACGCTGAATTACGCATGCGCAGTATCATCAGCTCCTTGGTTCTCGAATCGAACGCATCCGAAAGAAATGGTTTTCAGTTGTACTGATGATCCGAAAACTGATGCAACCGGTTCTTGACTCGAGAACGAGAACTGCTCCAGCAGTGTGCGTGTTCGTTCGTCATCTGGCTCGGCTCGGTGTTCATCTTCAGTTCGGTCTTCACAGCAGTTCAGTCAGTGTACTGTTTGAGTGCATGAATTACTCCGGGATATTGGTTTATTCTGACTCAGAGGGAGTGTCAGTCACGTTAAAAAAGTTAACAGCTTAAGTTATTTGTGGATTAATGCTTATTGGAGATGCGAACCGTTTCAAAGGATTCAGTTCGATTTGGTGAACTGGTTCAACCGGTTCTAAGAAGAACCGGTTAAATTGAACGATTCGTTCACGAATCGGACATCAATAATAGGGACAAGCCATATAGACCATGCACCTGGGCACGCCAACCATTTTTCCTTCATTAAACTAGCAACAGTGGATTCGGACAGGCTCTGAGTGTACCAGCACCCTATGGTTTAGACCATGCACCTAGATAATTAAGATAGGGCTCCCAAATCTTTATTAATCCACGCAGTAATTTACAACAATCCAAATACAGAGCAACAGCCCAAACACAACCTTCAGGAAAATGGAAAACTTAGTCCAAACTAAGATATACTGTGGCATTAAGACACTACATAGGGTCCATTTTGATTTGTTGACTTCAGATGAGACAAATTCAAGATCAGTTGGTTGGGTTTTAGTTTTTAAGTAAATTGCCTGGCTCTTACATTACTTTGTGTTTCAGGTCATGCGAGCCCTGTATGTTGGACCCTAGTTGTGGGTACTGTTATCAGGAAAACAGCACTGCTATGTTTGACTCCTCCTGTGTGCCTGTCAATCCGGCCTCCACTGAGAGAGCAGCATGGGGCAAGTAAGTCACCAGAGACTCTGTGTGTGCACGTACTTGAGCTCGTCTGTGTATGTTTGAGCATATTATGTGTTTTTATTCATTAAGTACATAACAATTTTATCCAATTCTCACCAGATGTCAAATCTAAAATAAAATGTGTTGTCATGGCCCTTACAAAATATATATTTACCCTTTTTTGTGACTTTTTTTTTTTTTTACATTTTAATTTGTTTATTGTGTCATTACTGTATAATATTGCATTTGTTTGAACCTGCTATGCTTTTTATTTTATTTTAAATTTTTGAAAAATGAAATATTTAAACATTTTTATATTTATTCCTATAACTTAAAAAATTAATTGTGTGTTTGTTTCAGGTGCTTCAACTCCACACATCTGCCAGATAGTGGTATATGGGCTTATAATTTTTGCCCAACATCTTATTCATGGGTGGTGCTCCTGGGACTAGTGCTCTATCTCGCATGTTTTGCCCCAGGTAATATGAGCATGACTGTTTGCAATTAATTCAGCATACATTTATTTTAGTTTTGGAAAAACAATTATCTGAACCAGAGGATTTTCATGATGATCAGTTCCATTTTCAGTTTGTGAGTAGTTCACATTATTATTATTAGTAGTAGTAGTAGTAGTAGTATTTATTTTGCAGCAATAAAGCATATTTACAATTACAAAAACAGGGTTTTTATTATTTTTTTGAATATTATTGTAAAAAAATATATAACACTGCAGTGCCAGAAGGCACCTGCCATGCATCACCATTATGCCATTCAGCAAGACATAAAACAACAGGTTGCTCTGAAGGAATTATATGTGTAACAATGCATTAATGTAATTTAAAACACTTTGACCTCTTGACAGGAATGGGACCGATGCCATGGACAGTTAATTCTGAAATCTACCCTCTTTGGGCCAGAAGCACAGGCAATGCTTGTTCGGCTGGGGTGAACTGGACCTTCAATGTCCTGGTGTCTCTAACGTTCCTCCACATGGCCCAGTACCTGACTTACTATGGTAATGCATTAATTAGTGGAGCAACAGCAGTCATGAACATGACCTTTTTGACAGCATCAATACGTTATTTGATCTCGAAACATCAAGAGTATACTAAGCATAAAGGCATTGTAGAACTAATTATGTCTATGACTCACTATTAATTTCCTCTGAAAGTCAACATGTGCAAATTAATATTCTTAACAAACTTTACTGGATTTGCTGTTGATGATTCACAGCAGCACATTTTTCTGAAAAGAGTATGTTTTTGCATCTTTTAAATGTTACTTATATTATATATGTAAGGTAGGGAAAATAATAAAGATTTGAAATCTGAATTAATAAAAAAATATATATGTTGAGGCCAATGAAAATGTTGGCATAGCTACTACAATTCTGACAAGGCGGGTAGAACAAAATCATATATTTTTGTCTTGTATAGTATTGTTATTATTTAAATTATTCACATTTATTAACCAATATCTCTTTGTCATTTTCCAGGTGTATTTTTCCTGTATTCCAGTTTGGCTCTAACTGGTTTATTTTTCATTTATGGCTGTCTACCTGAGACTAAGGGACGGCGACTAGAAGAGATTGAGTCTTTGTTTGAAAACCGGCTCTGCTCATGCGTGATCTCGGATTCTGATGAGGATCGGCAGGTGGAATACATCCGGGTTAAAGGGTCGAACTACCACCTGTCGGACAATGACGCGTCAGATATCGAATAACTTGTATGAAACCACTGGTTTGGTAAACGGGTATAATAAGGTATGGACTGAGCCTCATTCAACCCTGATGCCAGGTCCGCCCACTGTAACAGTCAGGTTGAGTCTCTCTTCACCGCGACGGCAAGAACAGGGTTGTAGGGCTAAAAAAAAAATTGCAGTGCCAGATCAGCCTTTATAATATTGTCAGTATGGTTTTGAGTCACAGTACATGCAGATCTACTGGCTCATTCCTTCACTGTCAGATGAGTATCCTCTGCTTATTTATGTAAAATTAGATATTAGCTGTAAATTCAGTAATACATATGCAGAAGGATATAATTTCTTTTCTTAATGTCATGTCTAAGTGTGAACTCAACGCAAATTTTATATTTGAAAATAACACTTATACACACAAAGAAAAATATAAGCTACATTAGCAGTTAAAAGTTTTGACCCACCTACTCATCATTTAAAGCTGTGGTAGGTAACTTTTGACGCTCTGGCGGTTAATAAACAGAACTTCTTGCGTCTTGCGGAAGAACATCGTAGCCGGAACTACTTCTCTCTGTTTATGTCTATGAAGAATCCCAAAGGTACTGGGTTACTCCAAGCAATCTAAAATAGTCCAAATATAAACACTTATTATAGATGCACTCTAGTGATTCAGGACAAGCTAAAAGCACGGTTTGGAGAATGGATTCATGGTGTACTTGCTTATTATATACATTTTTCTACATTTTAAACACAAACAAAGTTACGAACTGCAGCTCTGATTGGTTGTTTCTTACCGGGAGCGGATTAATTTCTGCAAATGGCAATAGGACCACTGGGAGGAGCAAGAGGAACTTTATTTTGTCACAGATTATCTGTCTCATATTCTACTGTCAGGACATAATGACAGGTTTAACAAATATGTAAAAAATATATTTTTACAAAAGTTACCTACTGCAGCTTTAATAGTATTTTTCACAGTAAATTAATCTGCACTTTCTCGGCATTCAAGTGTGTCTAAATTTTTCATTAGTAGTCTACAAATATTCCAAACCAATTGCTTTATTGGAATAGTTCACCCAAAAATGAAAATTTTATGTATATCTGCTTAACTCCAGGGCATCCAAGATGTAGGTGACTTTGTTTCTTCAGTAAAACTTCTTCTAGAACTTTCTTCAGCAACAACCCAAAGTAGCTCTTCTGATTGGCTGAAATTCTCTAATCTCTAAACAGTCTCGCCCACTTACCTCTACAGATGCACAAATCACTTTTGAACCAAATATCTCGGTGCAAAAGGGAGAGCGTGAAACTTGTCATTTGAAAGCGAAAAACAGAGTTTGAGTTTGAAAGCAGCAGATTCAAGCAGCTGTAGTAATGTACTTTGTGTTTGTGTTAGAAAAACATACAAGGCATTTCTGAGAAAATATTCTACATGGTTGCAGCTCTAATTGGATGAATTCACGTACTGATTTGCGGATGTGCAACATACAAAAATGTGAGCGTACAAGTTTCTTAATTTGTGATTTGTAGAATAGAATTTGTGCACCTGCAATGAAGAATTTGAGAAGGTGTAACTGTTGTGCTGTGTTTATGGGAGAGAAAAAAAAAGTCTACAGGTTTGCAACTCTTAAAACATTTCTCTCTGTGACTTCAAATTTACTGATACACGTGTGTGGCTTTTCTCTACAACTACAATTCGCACTGCCACAGGTGTTCAGTCGTTTTGACTCAAAATTACCTTCATACAGAAGCCTCACACACCTCCGCGTTCACAAGAGTTCTAAGAGTTCTGACATTGCATGAATCAGAAGTAAAAAAAAATAAATAAAGAAAACTATATAAATACTGTTCAGTTACTTGCATAGACTGATCATTTTGAGTCTTTACACATCAATGTATCGTCACGAACAGCAGGGTTTAATTTGGATTTGTCTGTGCATGTTTTTTTTTATTCTCATAGATTCTGTTTCCATTTGCCATGCATTGTATGACTGAAAGACTGCAGCGACTGAAGCTAAAAATGATCATTTGTGTTCTACTGAAGAAACAAAGTCACCTACATCTTGGATGCCCTGTTGCTAAGCAGATAAACATCAAATTTAAATTTTTGGGTAAACTATCCCTTTAAGTGATATCTCCCTAAATATCCACTCCCTATATATATATATATATATATATATATATATATATATATATATATATATATATATATATATATATATACAGTATTGTTCAAAATAATAGCAGTACAATGTGACTAACCAGAATAATCAAGGTTTTTAGTATATTTTTTATTGCTACGTGGCAAACAAGTTACCAGTAGGTTCAGTAGATTGTCAGAAAACAAACAAGACCCAGCATTCATGATATGCACGCTCTTAAGGCTGTGCAATTGGGCAATTAGTTGAAAGGGGTGTGTTCAAAAAAATAGCAGTGTCTACCTTTGACTGTACAAACTCAAAACTATTTTGTACAAACATTTTTTTTTCTGGGATTTAGCAATCCTGTGAATCACTAAACTAATATTTAGTTGTATGACCACAGTTTTTTAAAACTGCTTGACATCTGTGTGGCATGGAGTCAACCAACTTGTGGCACCTCTCAGCTGTTATTCCACTCCATGA
This sequence comes from Carassius auratus, assembly GCF_003368295.1. NCBI lineage: Eukaryota > Metazoa > Chordata > Actinopteri > Cypriniformes > Cyprinidae > Carassius > Carassius auratus. The sequence goes on along the minus strand of NC_039271.1, from coordinate 21,869,073 downwards.
TTCTTTAACAACATTCCACAATTCATTCACATTTCTTGGTTTTGCTTCAGAAACAGCATTTTTGATATCACCCCACAAGTTCTCAATTGGATTAAGGTCTGGAGATTGGGCTGGCCACTCCATAACATTAATTTTGTTGGTTTGGAACCAAGACTTTGCCCGTTTACTAGTGTGTTTTGGGTCATTGTCTTGTTGAAACAACCATTTCAAGGGCATGTCCTCTTCAGCATAGGGCAACATGACCTCTTCAAGTATTTTAACATATGCAAACTGATCCATGATCCCTGGTATGCGATAAATAGGCCCAACACCATAGTAGGAGAAACATGCCCATATCATGATGCTTGCACCTCCATGCTTCACTGTCTTCACTGTGTACTGTGGCTTGAATTCAGAGTTTGGGGGTCGTCTCACAAACTGCCTGTGGCCCTTGGACCCAAAAAGAACAATTTTACTCTCATCAGTCCACAAAATGTTCCTCCATTTCTCTTTAGGCCAGTTGATGTGTTCTTTGGCAAATTGTAACCTCTTCTGCACATGCCTTTTTTTTAACAGAGGGACTTTGCGGGGGATTCTTGAAAATAGATTAGCTTCACACAGACGTCTTCTAACTGTCACAGTACTTACAGGTAACTCCAGACTGTCTTTGATCATCCTGGAGGTGATCATTGGCTGAGCCTTTGCCATTCTGGTTATTCTTCTATCCATTTTGATGGTTGTCTTCCGTTTTCTTCCACGTCTCTCTGGTTTTGTTCTCCATTTTAAGGCATTGGAGATCATTTTAGCTGAACAGCCTATCATTTTTTGCACCTCTTTATAGGTTTTCCCCTCTCTAATCAACTTTTTAATCAAAGTACGCTGTTCTTCTGAACAATGTCTTGAACGACCCATTTTCCTCAGCTTTCAAATGCATGTTCAACAAGTGTTGGCTTCATCCTTAAATAGGGGCCACCTGATTCACACCTGTTTCTTCACAAAATTGATGACCTCAGTGATTGAATGCCACACTGCTATTTTTTTGAACACACCCCTTTCAACTAATTCAACTAATTGCCCAATTGCACAGCCTTAAGAGAGTGCATATCATGAATGCTGGGTCTTGTTTGTTTTTCTGACAATCTACTGAACCTACTGGTAACTTGTTTGCCACGTAGCAATAAAAAATATACTAAAAACCTTGATTATTCTGGTTAGTCACATTGTACTGCTATTATTTTGAACAATACTGTATATATATATATATATATATATATATATATATATATATATATATATATATATATATGTATATATAATATATATATATATATATATATATATATATATATATATATATATATATATACACCGTATGTGTGTGTATATATGTGTATAAAACTACTGAAGTGAATAAAGTGAATTCTTTTTATGTCCCTCTGGCCTCCTCATTAAAATCTTCAAGGCTTTGAAATTGTCTAGCATAACACATTGCCTGTCTGTAATATGTGATCTGCCTTTCACTGTCTAGTTTTTGAAGTACAGTAGTTTATTTTGTAATCTGAACCTTCATGTTTGTAGAGTTAAAGATTATTGACACAAAATGTCATGTAGCTTTCTGCAGTTCCCTGTGATAGTGTAGTGTGGCCTTAAAAAATATTTCATAATTTGTACTTATGTTTTGACAGCTTTTGTCATTATTGTGTTGTTAAGACATATTTTATCATTTGCTTTTAAATGTAATCTAAATGTTTAAATTATATAATATATAATATAATATAATATATATATATAATTTTAATTTGTCTTCCTTATTGCCTAGTGTACAAATGTCACTGCATTGGTCTTGTCCATGGAAAAGTGTAGGATAACCATTTTGACAAGTACATCGTAATATCCAATATTCTGCTGTGCTACTTTGTATGTATACAAACAGACAAATACACATCAAGATGTCCCAAACCAACCTGAAAATCTCTATGTTTTGGTTGTAGCTTTATCAAAACCAAGTTGATGTCTCCTACAATGTCAACTCAAGTTCCTGTTTAAAGGTTTCACTCTGTTCAGTGATAAATAATTGTGCACATCACGCCTTTTGTATTGTATGTATTATTTATAGACATGATTATGTGTAATTTGACATGATCCATTTTCCTCTGGCTAAAACTTAATTTGGTTGAGAAAAGCACAAATTAAATTGGCACAATGTTTGGCATTATATCAATTTTGATTTTAAAGGAATAGTTCACCCACAAATGAACCTCAGTCATCATTTACTCCCCATCGAATCATTCCAAACCTGAAAGATTTTTTTACTCTGTGGAACCTAAAAGGAGAGGTTTTAAAGAATATTCAAGTTTCTCTTTTACATATAATGATAGCATACAGTAACTAGGGGAAGCCAATCACCATAAAGGACAACACATACATTTTTTGATTTACTATTCCTTCAAGACACCAATTGTATAAAAAAAAAAAAACAAAAAAAAACAACAACCTTGATTTAACTAGAGTCTAATTTAAATAATTACTAACTAATTTAAATAATTACAACTAATTTAGGTCTAATCTAAACCTTGATTTAACTAATAGATCCATGAGAAAAGTCAGTGAGTTTGAGTCAACATGTATGATGTCATTTAGAGGTTTATTGAGTGGTTTCATGTGTACCAGACGAATTAGAATTTTAGTTTGTACTTGGGAGGTACTCCAACATGCACAGCTGTTTGTGTTATTACCAATTAACACATCTGTTTTAAGTGTATTGATGTCATTTTTATTTATTTATTGTATGTGGAACAAAACGCAGTGTTTATACGGTTGATTGAAAACAAATGTTGTGTTGTACAGTATCTGATTACTGTTGCTTTATATGTTTTGCTAGATTTATATTCTATAAAAACTAAATATATGAACTTTGAAAACTTGAATATGTACTTGGAGGTAATAATAAAGATATATAACACAGTATTGTTTTCAAGATTCAGGTTTTCAATCCCACGTTCGACAAATCTGAACTGAGCTAACAATCCATAATTTTATTTTTAATGTAATTCTGCTAACGGTCTAATCCTTTCTCTGCTTCAACGTTAGCAATTTCTTGAAACCCCCCCCCCTCCCCCCGCCCACTCCGTAGAGACCCAGTTCACACCTTTCTTTGCTGTGAGGTTCTTCATTTCTTTATCTCCTGCACGCCTGATGTCCTTGACAGGGTTTCGCGTCACACTTCCCAGCTGAGGGTATTCACACTTTTCTATTTTGACCCTGCTTTCCCACCCTTGCTGTTTTTTTTTTTTTTCTGTTCTGGAGTAATCAAAGGACATAAACATACTATTTCTGATTTTAAACCAGTAACAGGGGGAAACATTCTGGGAAAATGAAGATTTTTTTTCATGTTTTTGAAAGAAGTAACTAATGCTCAGAAGACTGTATTTATTCAATCAAAAATCCTGTAAACACAATCATTTTAAATAACTGTATTTATTGTTACATTATTTACTGTCAATTTTGATCCATTTATTATGTCCAAGTATTAATTTCTTTCAAAAATATTAAACTGTTACTGGACCCAAACTACATATTTGCTAGCATCAAGATGCTCTACATCATAGTCAGTGATAACAAATACTAATTTTGAACAATGTGCCATGCTGAAATATACCCAAGTGTGATTTCTGACTCAAATCCATTGTTAAGCTTCAGAAGACTTATGGTACATGAGTTGTTTGCACTCATTTTATAAGTGTTTGTATTGAAAAATAACATTAAATGCAAGTTTGGGAAGTTACGTGAAGGTGTGAAAATAATGATAGTGTTCATTTTTGGGTGAACTATTCCTTTAAGATTATCCATTTTGATCAGAAACATTTGTTCTGTGAGGTTTCACAATGGGTTAGTTATTTATACCTGGGGCTTTGCAGAAATAATGTCTCAAAATTGACATCAGATCTCTTTTCATGCTCTTCTGACTATACAGTTTGCAGAAGGATAGGCCTATTTGTGATTTTGAATGTCTCTGTACCAGCTGATTCATCGCTGATGCCCCTGAGGGCATATTTCCTGTTCTTTGATACCTATTTTTTGGAAATGGCTAGTTGGATTGAGCAACTGATTCAAATTAAAGCACTGCCACCTTGTGGTAAAGACGCAGGTTTTCTGGTCAGCAGTGGGGAAAGGGACAGAGTTGCTGTGATGAATAAGTGAGCACTGAATTGAGACATCTCAGTGAGAAACAGCTCCTGTTTGTGTCAAAGTTATTGGGAGATTCCCATCACGCCTCTGCGTTTCTGTCTGCAGGTGAGAAAAAATAAACTGATTTTCCTTGTGTTTTTGTCTATAATTCACTTGTTTCTAAGTGTCTGAAATTATTGATTTTACCTCACTTTGAAAACCACAGTTAAGACAATTCACAATGAAGTAAATTATATATCCATTGAGATACTTTTAAGAACAAAGCCAAGCATTTTCATTATGTTAAATGTGTTCAGTTTTTCACGCACTGTAGACTAGGAGAGATTACAGAAAGCAATTTCATTATCATGGTGATTAGGATTATTCAAATTACAGGACAGTTTTTGTTTTACGTCATCTGAGCTGAGATGAACTCCTCTTGGAGATTTAACAACATGCACAAAGACACTACTACCATCAGAACCTGCTGAAACATTATACAACTTGTGGTTCTGAGTGAGCACCGTTAAACTGATACTTTACAAATAACAACCAGAGCACTTGCATGTGTTGAATGTCAATGCATACAATTCGTTTAAAACACAAGCCAAGTTGGCATGTTGCTTTGAACCACGAGGGGGTAGTATTTATTTACAATTAATTGCAAGTTTGTCAGCAATTTCAATGATTTTGTGTGGGCGTTTCATTTTTGAGACTTCAGAGAGCGCACAAGTTTGTTTTTTCATCTATATACCTGTGTTGAGCGGTGGCCATCACTGTCCATGTTTTGTGACCTGTCAGAAGAATTCATTGATGCGAGCACTGTAAGAAATTAAAAGTATAAAAAACAAACACTGGACACATGCACTGTAATATATGTTAGAAATTGTTTGAAAGAGCATTTGTCTCATACAGTAAATAAAGTATTTTATTAAAGAAACTGGCAAATTCAAATATTGCTCATTTAGTGTTTTTTTTTAATATATTGTATTATATATATATTTTGTTTGTTTGTTTTTCTTAAAATCCTCATTTACACAAATAATGTTTTATTTACATTTTTAACACTTGAATAATTTTTAAGCGTTCACAAAGTTGTGACTTTTCCTATGTTTTTTTTTTTTCATTTCTATTTTTATACATTATCCAATTTAAAAGTTTTTTGTTCACAGTTTTTTAAAGGGTTAAATGGATATAAAACAGAGGTCTCTGAATAGTCTCCTTTCTCTGGGCTACAACAGATTGTGATAAATGCACTTTCCTATGTCTGTTCTCTTTTATTGGCATATTGCACCTGAATATACTGAACATATATTATTGTGCTCACTTTGGTACTGTGCTCTTAAACTGATAGCCACTGAGCTATTGTGTGACGCATCTTGCATGGGAGCTTCATCTGGCCATGGATTAGCCAGCTTTTTAGGTTGATAGAATGACACAAACTGAAAAGAGACATATACTGTGGCAATTTGGGTTACTTGGGTGTGTTGCAAAAGTTGTTGATTTTAAATAAATAAACCTGAGGAGTATTTTTCATATTGTTAGGATTTCCCAGAGTTGGCAGGGAAGAGGGTATGTGTGGTGTGAGTTTGGGTTGGATTGTTTGTGAGGAGCCAGCAGATGTTGAGGATGGTTGTGGTTCCAATACTGTTGAAACAAACACTCAATTTCTGTAGCTGAATTCAATTAGAAATATAGAAGGAATACCACAAATGAAACATACCTGTATTGTGACTGACTGGTAACTAGGTACAGGTTTGAAGGTGCGCAAGGGCTTATTGGTAACTCAATGGTTCTTTCAACCAATCTTTTCACACCAGTAACATGTTTTTTTTTTCTTTCTTTCTGGTTTGAAACAAAGGATAACATATGACTTAACAAATCAGCTTTATTTCAAGGCCATAAAATAATGTTTGCATTGTATTTATTTATAAGTGCACCATCACTGTACCTGTTTACGCTTTCTTTGATGCAGTCTGGTTGTCAGCAGATCCATATTGTCAGGGCTGTGTCCTTTGGATGAGTCCATATTATTAGACTTACTTTTCACCCTTTGTGTTTGAAAACAAAATGCCTTGCATTGGAAAAAATAATTAAAACAGAGGTTTCAGATAAAATAACACACAAAAAACTAAACCACCTGTAACCCCAGTTCAATCTGTACCAATTCATGCAACTAAATGCAAACTAAACTGTAGTTATTTATTTATTTATTTTTATATGTAGTCTATTTATTATTATTTTTTTTTGTAATTACAATAAAAAATATTGTTCAAATATATTATTAAGAATGTGTAGTTAGTAAAATAATGCGATTTTATACATATTTAAACGTAATGATTTTATATAAAGTAATTTTGACCTCCGCTTTGAAATTTTAATTTTACAGTCAAGTATAAAGTCAGTAGTGACTTTCAATGAAGTTACCAGATCCTCCGACCCAGTTCATGTTGCCCTCAGTTTAGGCGGTTTTAAATTCACCCACCGACTCTTCTCTACAGACAACAAAATACTGTCATTGTAAAAATTTTAACTGTTCAGGTTATGAGGCTATTAGGTCAAAGTTAAGAGCAGCAACCGATAAGATATAAGGTTATTAGCGATAACTGTTGTGTGAGCATGCCTAGTGACCCACAACGATTCATTTCCCCCCTTTTTTTCATACTTTTAGAACTGCCTTCAGAAAGTGAATATATTATAATCACCATACTGTAAGTGAAAAAAGCATGTATCCGTGTATGTTTCAGATTTTATATCTAAAAAATAATATTATTGACAAAACACATAATAAAAACAAGAAAATCAAATAATGGTGACAGTAATAAAATATGTTTTTATTTGAAAAACATTATTTATATGTAAAACCAAGATAAACAATTGTTCATTTTGACAGTGACACTTTTTAAACTCTGTGGATCAGACCATTCTGTTATATTTAAATACGTCAAGTGCAGCAGCCAATCAGCGTGGTGTGGGGGCGTAACCAGCAATGAAAACCCAAATGACGGAAACGTCTTACCTAGCGGTGCAGATTCAACCTTACAGTACCATTAATTTTATGTGTATATTCTCTGTTTAAGGCATTGAGTGACCCTATGGATGTTATTTGGAACAAACTGAAGATTGCATACTACTTATTTTTGTAAAAGCAGGATAAAAAATGAGCAACATCCTCCATGCAGCATCAAAAGTGAGGTGGAATCAGAGCACTGCGGCGAAAAGAGCGGTGTTCCTGGCGGCCGCCGCATACGGGGTGAAAACGCTTTACCCCATCATCTGCGAACAAATAAAACAACGGAAACCACCGAAGAACAACACGTCTGAACCGGGACATGAGAATGGATTGATATCTCCTCATAAAGCTACACCAGAAGCTGCCTCTAGCCTTAGTAAATCACCCGGTATCAATGCGGAATTCTTCAAGCAGATCCTTGATCTGGTTAAAATCGTGTTCCCGAGGTTTGTAACCAAAGAACTGGGTTTACTATGTTTACATTCAATAGCCTTAGTTTCACGGACGTTTCTGTCTATTTATGTGGCAGGTTTGGATGGTAAAATAGTGAAAACGATCGTAGAGAAGCAGCCGCGGAGCTTCATGATCAAACTAATGAAATGGCTTTTGATCGCCATCCCGGCCACATTCGTCAACAGCGCGATCCGCTATCTGGAGTGCAAGCTCGCGCTCGCGTTCCGCACGCGTTTGGTAGATCATGCATATAAAACCTATTTCACCGATCAGACCTATTATAAGGTCAGCAACATGGACGGGAGGCTGGCGAACCCGGACCAGTCTCTAACCGAGGATGTGATGATGTTCTCGCAGTCCATTGCGCATCTGTACTCGAACCTCACCAAACCCATCCTGGACGTCATACTGACTTCATATACTTTAATACAGACTGCGAGATCTCGGGGTGCGAACGCAACCGGACCCACTCTCTTAGCGGGGCTAGTGGTGTTCGCCACGGCGAAGGTTCTGCGCGCGTGCTCGCCGAGGTTCGGGAAGCTGGTGGCGGAGGAGGCGCACAGGAAGGGCTACTTGCGCTATGTGCACTCCAGAATCATAGCCAATGCAGAGGAGATCGCCTTCTATAGGGGACATACGGTGAGGAAACGCATAATTCACACGTGCAGATATAAACATCAATATAACATTAAAAAATGCTATCTGTGGTGAGGAATAAAGCGGGGAAATGCATCACTCATATAATGTGTCATGTCATTGCTTATTACATTTCAGAGGACTTTTATAATGGGCATGAGGTGTACATGTGCATAAATATACACATAGGCCTACATATATAAAAATGTTACAAATGTTCCATAACTAGCTAGTTTCTACTCTTTGAATTCTCTCAGTGATTGGTATATTTAACCTTTTCTTCTCATGTGTCAGGTGGAGATGAGGCAGCTGCAGAAGTGTTATAGCACCCTGGCGAAGCAGATGAACCTCATTCTATCAAAGCGTCTGTGGTACATCATGATTGAACAGTTCCTCATGAAGTACGTCTGGAGTGCAAGTGGTCTGGTTATGGTGGCAGTGCCCATCATCACTGCCACTGGCTTTGCTGACAACGGTACGGTGGAACTGTAGTTTGTGTAATTAACCATACATACAATCTCATCGCAATTTCTGTGTTAAGGCAAATTTTTTAATGACGTTCCAGAGGTTCAATTTCAGAAATATAGGTCATGTAGGAATAGCATTTACTTAAAGATGACATTTTTCATGTTCATTTGTTTCTTAAAGAGCTGGCTGATGGTCAGACGCAAGTGTTGGTGAGTGAAAGAACAGAGGCTTTCACAACAGCTCGCAATCTCCTGGCCTCAGGGGCGGATGCCATTGAAAGGATCATGTCTTCTTATAAAGAGGTAAAATATTAATCGTGCATTCTCCACAATCATTTCATTTTTACATAGATACATACATACATATTACAGGAAATAAATGTGATTGTAAGATTGTTCTATAGAAATATAGTAATAACTGTAATATTGTGAAATTTTAAATTTAACTTAAAAGAACAGTTTCAAAAGTTGAATTTTCAGCAGCATTATCAGTGTTGGGTGTAATGCATTACTAAGTTATTCATTACTGTAATTTGATTACTTTATCCTTTGAAAAAGTAAAGGGATTAATTTTCTGCAATTTAATTACAGTTAATCTTAATGTAATTGCATTAAATACTGTATAGACTGTAGAGCAATTCTATATAAAACAATAGCGGATTTAACCTCTAACATCTAAAACATTGAAAATATAATGTTCAAATGTAATTTCAAGAATAATTTACGGAATTGTATATTATTTATTTGAAACAATTTGCATTGTTCAACTTGTCGAGGTTAATAAAAAAAGTTACTAATAAGTAATGCAATATTTTTTTTTTTAGAGCGAGTGATTTGTATAGTAATCTACTTACACAGTTGAAGATATAATAAGTAGCTAGTAATGAATCACTTTTTAGATTAACCTACCCAACACTGGCCACTGTAATGACAAAAACATTTTTGAATAGCAGTACTACAGCAAGTGCCAGATCACCGCTACAGGAACTAAAACCACAAAGGATGTGATGTCATGCAGCAGTGAAAGCTGGGAATCTTAGCATAGGCTTGGATCAGTGTTGGTATCAACTGCCACTCTGTTGACTAAGCCTTCTGGGCAACTTAATCCACCATCTGTTGAACAGGGCGCATCAGTCAGCCCCGCTTCACAGATGCTGTGTTGTGTCCATGACAAAGTTAGATACTATAAAGCACGACAACACTCTTCAGACCTTTTAAATAGTGTACTTGTGTTGTAAGTATAATGGTCAGCTAGCCCAACATGTGGTTTGTTAATAATTAATTAATATTTTGACATTTCATAATGAAATGTAAACGTGGGTGGTGCTTACTACTGTAAAACTATCTGCCATGTTGCTAGGGTGTTATAAATGTTCAATACTAGGATGTTCTGGGCAGTTCTATATTATATTTTTTGTTAATATTGTATTACATTATATCAATACTTTTTTTCATTTTATTTGAGCAGTTTTGTTATCTGTCAGTTGTTTTTTTTATATATTCATATTTAGCTTTAATTGATTTGATTTGATTTTAGGGTAACACTTTATAGAAAGGATCCATTAGGTAACGTTAATTAATGCACTAATGGATTTTGTTCTTCTGGTGAAATGACAGACTTCTTTACTGTGGCATACATCAGACTTCTTCAGTCATCCTCAAAAATTCTGCCTCTTTCTTACAATGTACTGCAAATTTATCCAATCAACAACCGGTGGGTGGTACCAATTATCTGCTTTTTGGGCCTGTCCAAGGCCCTGTCCCAAATGGAACACTTCATGTGCACTTTTGGTCTTGCGGACTTACAATGGCTGCCGTGTACGCATGTCCCTTATGTCCACGAGTACATAGGGAGAACCATTCATCATTTTAGCATTCAAAAGGGTGCTCTTGAGCGCCCCCTTTGCAGCCATTACGTGTCCTCGATACGCATCTGCCGAGCCCTCATTGAGGTGAGCTCCGCAGCAGACTTCCAACCCGAAGTCAAAGTGTTCTTACGTCATGAAAGTGTGGACTCAGAAGAAGAACATGAGGGTTTAGGGTGCCATTTGTGACAGGGCCCAAATACCTGCACTTGTGGTCTTGGCCACTTTAGAGCATGTGTGCTCAACAGGAAGCAAGTGTGCAAACTGTACCAGGTCTTAAAAATGCCAAAGTGCACTGTCCTTAATGTACACTAAATCCACACCATCTCAAATACCACTTTCGGAGCGGTATTTGGGACTAAACGTGTCCCATCATGCATCATGTTGTGGAAATAAATCGTTTGACTTTTTTCCAAGAATCTCACGAGATGTCATGGAATCCTTTCCAGTTTAAGTTAAATATTAATAATAATTAGATATTGCATATAATTCGATAGTGAAACATAAAATACTGCACATGTTACTGGTCCAGACTGCAAAGATACGTATTTTGTTAAATGTGTGCAACGTTTAACACTTAATTAGAAACACTACAATATAATTAAATTGTGTTAAACATTGGGACTTCTGACTTCTGAGTAGACATTATAGGAAGTTAGTTTAAAATGCAAATCAAAATAAAACTCAAAACATTTGAAACCAATGAAAAGTCCTACACACACTTATGGTCTTCATACTTACTTGAACTCTTGGACCGAATACAGGAAATACGTAAGTGGTCAAGTGAATAGAACGCAAGTGTCGGTATTTGGACAGGCCTTTTTAAATATTTTAACTGGGACAGAAGTCACAATAGAAGACTGAAGAAAATACATGTTATTTATGTTACATTGTGAATAAATTTAGTATATATATATATATATATATATATATATATATATATATATATATATATATATATATATATATATATATATATATATAGCAGAGCACATCAAGCAAGCAAAGGAAAAAAACGTCTCTATATTCCCACTCCACTGAAACCCCAAAGGAATGCAAAATGTTTCTCCCCAAGGCTCTTGGGATGTGGTGTCTGCCTAAACAAAGAAAAAAAACACTGGCTAAACACTTCCTAACACATGCTTTGGATCAGATTAAGCATTCAGGCCAGTACCGTGCAAAGGATTGATCTGTAAACTTCACACAATGGGTTTAGCAAAGGCTGACTGCCATTTTTGATGCTAGGATGCAGAAATTTCAGTTCATCTGTTTACATAAGTGCCCCAAATACCTGGTTACTTGCTCTGGTTCTGATAAACAGCAGTTGAGAAATGCTATCTTTTGTTGGGTTACCTCAACCTCTGAAGGTCTCGCTATCACTCCAATCACATATATTTGTTCTGTGTGCTTTAGGTCACCGAGTTGGCTGGCTACACGGCACGTGTGCACAACATGTTCTTAGTATTTGATGAAGTCCAAAGGGGAATATACAAACGTTCATCTGCCATCTTGACTGCAGAGGAGATGATAAGCGGGGATGATAACCGACCTGAGATGCATATCGATGGGCCTCTGGAAATCAAAGGTCTGAAGAACATAGCACGACTCTGCTGCTGTGTGCAACCTTACAATAATATTTCACCCAAAAATGAAAATTCTGTCATCATTTACTCACATTCGAGTCCAGACCTGTTCTTTTTTTTCTTCTGTGGAACATTAAAACCCATAGAAGAAAGAAACTCATACAGTATTGGAACAGCATGTGCATAAATGATGGCAGTATTTTTCTTTTTTGGGTGAGCTGTTCCTTTAATTGCTCAGTCATACCGATGAATGCTTGACAAAAGAATTTAAATAAAACTGAGAGATCATATTAAGAGAAGTAGAGAGAATATTCATAAAACTTGATAGACATGGGGTACCCTTTTGACAAATATACTTGAAATAGGCCCTGAAACATGTAAAAATTAAGTAGTAATAATTGAGTTGGAAAATGATTTTATATATATATATATATATATATATATATATATATATATATATATATATATATATATATATATATATATATATATATATATATAATATATATATATATTATAATATATATATATATATTAGAGGTCGACCGATATTGGATTTATCCGATACCGATAGCTAGGTTGGACCACACTGACCAATAGGGATTAATTAACCGATAGTTAAAATGGATATGTATGTATGTATGTATATATATATATATATATATATATATATATATATATATAACAGTACTGAACCATACTAGTAGTAGTAGTAGTAGTAGTAGTAGTAATAAAAGTAATAATAATAATAATAATAATAATAATAATATTACTAATGGTAATCATAAATGTTGAAATTTCCAACTGTAATAGGGCTCTATTAAATCTTTTTAATTCTTCTTAAATTCCATTCCATTTTTTTTCCAAGTTCCGTTATTTTCATTTACATTTTTCTTTTTTTCCCCACTCCTTTTTAATAGTTAAATAGCAGTTTATTAATAATAAAACAAGTCTAGTTAATTAAAATCATGAAACTTTACATTTTCACACCAATTTAATAAAATTTTAACAGAAATTAAATGTTTAAGGACCCTATGAAATTTTTTATTTTTTATCACCATATGTTTTATTGTTAACCAAATTCTGTTTTAGCATGTATAATTACTTGAACACATAAAACAGCTTTTTTTTTTTTTTTAAAGAAGCCTAATTATTTTTTTCCACTCAGAAATTCTGTGTGTATTTAAATGTTTATTGTTATCAAATCAAGGCATGAAACATTAATTTAATTTATCTTTTAATTACTCAAAATTAAGCAAACTTTTTTTGGCAAACAAAGGGGATTTACTATTAAAATTCAAAAATGGAAGAATTTTTTTTTGTGATTAATCCTTAAAAAATAATGTTTGTTTCATTTTATTAGTAGTGGTAGGTTATGTACATTCTACTGAAAAATAGACTTCAAAACCGGACTTTTATTTTGACGTGTTGCCATGAATACCTTTAGGGTTTTGTGTTTGTGATGTGATGCTTTTGCTCAAATCAAATGGTCAAATGTTAATGAAGTGACTCTCAGAGCAGTTCTGGAGATGCTCTTCATATGTTTTCATCCTCATTTAGTGAGACGTCAGACGCTGGAATCACCGCGAGCATCATTCCACCTTAAACTGTGAATTCCGTTTTTATGAATGGATTTCATGATTCCGTCCGCCACTACAGTCCGCTCTCGCACTGTTTATGAAAACACACCCTTCTCACTCCAGCAACGGATGCAACCCGGAAACCTATCGACATGTATTTTTGCCAATAACCGATTGTTCCAGCAATCAACTATCGTGCCGATTAATCGGCTAAACTGATACATCGGTCAACCTCTAATATATATATATATATATATGTGTGTGTGTGTGTGTGTGTGTGTGTGTGTGTGTGTGTGTGTGTGTGTATATATATATATATATATATATATATATATATATATATATATATATATATATATACGAGAGAAATTTTAAATTTGTTGTTTATTTATTTTTCCGTGGGGTTTTCAAGTTTTGCAAGCCTTTTACCAATTTTTAAGGCATGTCAAACCCTTTATTTTTTATGGATTTTGCAGTTAAGCAAATTAGTATTCATGAGGAAATTGAGTTATTTATTTGACGTTTATGTTATAGTTATATGCAGACATACCTAACAGATATCACATAATTGAATTAAACAATTAAATAATAATTTAATGCTTTATTTATAAAGATATTCATGGAATACCAACTTGTACTATATTTATGGAATGTGCCATAAGTTTATAGTGAGAGATATTTATTCCTTGGTTTTATTACTGTATATTCTAAAGCTCTGTCTGATTGTATGTATTATTCCACTCTTTCTACAGGCAAAGTGATTGATGTGGATAAAGGTATAGTCTGTGAAAATGTGCCTATAATCACTCCTAATGGAGATGTGGTTGTATCCTCCTTGAATTTCAAGGTGAGTTAAACAAGAATTTTATTTAACTTATATTACTATACATTTGGGCACAAATATACCATTTGCTATACACATATAATGATACTGTAGTGTAGATATATTTCTGGCGTTATCAGTCAAGATCACAGTTTTATATTTACACTTGCAACACAGAAACATGAAGTGTCCTAAACAAGTCAGGACAAGGCTATGAAGGGAATGTTGTTTGGCACTGTGTGCAGCAGAGTTTAGTGGTTTATGGTTGCCAAGCAATGTGACAAATTGTTGCATTGATAACGAATTACACTTGTGATGTTAATATCCATTGTATTGTATTATGTTTGTATTACTTGTATTAATATAAAGCCGTTTTTTTATGAGTAATCATATATTTTGGTTTGTCTGACAGGTTCCAAATAAACAGACAAATAACCAAGTTATTGTAAAGTACCTCCACACGTTTGTAAATTATAGAGTTTGAGCTCAAACTAAAATGATGCCTTTGGAGTTTCATTCAATTATATACTGCACCCTTTACTTAACCATGTGAACTGTACATTGCTGTACCTGGATATTGTGTGCAGGTAGAGGAAGGGATGCATTTGCTGATCACAGGGCCAAATGGATGCGGGAAAAGTTCTCTGTTCCGGATCCTCAGTGGCCTCTGGCCTGTGTACGGCGGGCTTCTGTACAAACCCTCGCCTGAGCACATGTTTTACATCCCACAGAGGTACAGACAACACTTACAGTACCCTTGGGATCTCACACACACAACTGTACAGAATTAGCAGTGCTACACAATACACAAAGTCTTAACGTCTGCTGCTAGGGATTTGTTTTGTAACTATGGACCCCTTTCATAACCACCCTTTTTGTTGTTTGTTGTTGTTGTTTTTTGGCCAGAATATGGTTTACGGAAATACAGTAAATGATTACCGTATTTTTCGGACTTAAAGTCGCACCTGAGTATAAGTCGCATCAGTCCAAAAATATGTCATGAGGAGGAAAAAAACATAAATAGGTCGCACTGGACTATAAAGTCACATTTATTTAGAAATAAGAGAAAACATTACCGTCTACAGCCACGAGAGGGCATCTTCAGTGAAGGCTACAGGAGAACTGAGCAGCACAGAGCGCACTCTCACGGCTGGAGACGTTAATGTTTTCTATTGGTTCATTTCTCTTGGTTCATTTCTCTCAGTTCATGTCAAATTAATTTTGATAAATTAGTCGCACCTGACTATAAGTCGCAGGACCAGCCAAACTATGAAAAGAAGTGTGACTTATAGTCCGGAAAATACTGTAATTGAATAAATTGTAATACAAGTCATATACATTAAAGTACTGTTACATTCAAATCTGTTGCTAGTTATACCAAGGAACCATATGCTTGTCAACTCTATGAAACCTTACTGACAGCCAAAGAATACTGAAACTGTTTCTTTAGATACAAGAAGCACATTGGAACACATATACTGTGTGCGTAAAGTATAATCAGAAAAGCAACAATCCTTGCACCGGAGACTCAGCTCATAATTGATTCCAATAGGTTTTGATGTTAACGTATCACTAAGATAAAAATTAAATACACTACTAGTATAAAATTGATCTTAAAACAAGATTTATATACATTAATTTTAGTACTGAATTAAATACATGTATTAGTAATTTCACATGTTAACATATGTGAAACTCTTACATTTTTTCAGTGTGTCACAATGCACATGCGTTCTCTGTAAAGGAGAATGTGATTTAGTGATTTTTGCTTCCTTTGTAGCAGACTTTGTGGCAAGAGTGGACCTACGAGGCATTAAAATGCATTTAGGTAGAAGGCCCATTAGGTTTCGGAACAGCTACTGTCCGCCGTCTCTGTTCCATATTGCAGACGTTGCACCCGTCAGGCTTTGACTGCAGTATCCAGAGGCAGAGACAGTGTAACTAAAGCTCTGTGAACTGCTGAGCGACAGAAACCAGAGTCCTCAGTAGTGAAATATTTACCGATTCCTGCAGGTGCAAGCACAGCCAGACCCAGGATGGCCATTAATATTTTATACACAGGCTGTGGGTAGAGTAATGAGTAAATGCAGTTGTCCTTTTGTGCATATCTATCTATCAATCTGTCTATCTGTGTGTCTGTCTGTCTGTCTGTCTATTTATAACACCACAGAACCTTAAACACTTCACCTGGCTGACATAATATGGGTAAATAACAGTAAACATGTTTTATCCTCTCTCCAGACCGTACATGTCCATCGGAACGTTACGGGACCAGGTCATCTACCCCGACTCTCTGGACGACATGCATGACAAGGGTTACAGAGACAAGGACCTGGAAGTTATTCTGGACATTGTCAATCTAAACCACATAGTTACCCGAGAAGGAGGTTTGTACATGTATAACTGCCTTGTTTTGGAAGGGATCTTTCTGTTTGTCTGCATATAGACACAAACTAGGTGCCAGGTATACTAAATCAGGTATAAATCAAATGAAACTAAAATATATATATATATATATATATATATATATATATATATATATATATATATATATATATATATATAATTGAGTTGTGGAGCCTCCCAACAGATTTGACTTTCTCAACCACCCACCTGAGCACCCTAGCTCCCCTAGTGGTGTGTAGTAGTATTACTGACAAAAAAAACAACAACAACATTGTAACAGGCCTGAGCCTGTTACACACCCAATTACATGAGTTCAGTATTTCACAATTTCCATCTCTTTTTGATCCTTGGAAGAATTTCTGTGTGCTGTATAATAGGATTCCAGTATTTTGAGCCAGCTTTCCACCAGGAAAAACAAAACAACAACAATTCATATATATAATTATATATGTATAATTTATATATATATATATATATATATATATATATATATATAAACTATTCCACTCATACAAAAGCATTACAAAAGCATACAAAAGCATTACAAAAGCATACAAAAGCATTACAAAAGCATACAAAAGCATTTTGAAGGTAGTTCACTACTGTGTCTGCTTCCAGGCTGGGATGCTGAGCTGGACTGGAAAGATGTTCTTTCTGGAGGCGAAAAACAGCGTATGGGCATGGCACGAATGTTTTACCACAAGTAAGATCTCATAGCACAAATTATTGAAATGTATTTTAATTTCAATGTTGAATTTCAAAAAACAAATAATTCCTTAATTTTTTTAAGGCCTAAGTATGCTCTGCTGGATGAGTGCACCAGTGCTGTCAGTATTGATGTAGAGGGTAAAATATTTCAGGCTGCAAAGGATGCTGGTATCTCCTTACTGTCCATCACCCATAGACCTTCTCTATGGTGAGAAACATTAAACTTTAAATCTGTTGAAATTAATCTTATCCTTTGTATAATATTATCAAATTAATTTCATGATATTCTAATTAATTCTGAATGATTAAACAGTGTTAACAGTATATATATATATATATATATATATATATATATATATATATATATATATATATATATATATATTGAAATTAGGTAGAAAGCTAAATTATTTAGTAGGTATTGAAAAGGTGTCTTATATACAATATAATACAACATGATTAAAATACAACTTTTTGTTCTTTTTTTATTGCACTAGATGAATGCATTATATTGACATCTCTCTGAACGTACAGTAGTATTCATTTACATGATTTTAAATGTTTATTGAAGAAAAATTTATTAGTAGGGAATTGTAGTGAATGTGTTTGCGACATTCTTCTTAAAGGAACATTGTATCAGTTACTATGACAAAAAAAGCATTGAATGCATTATAAATACATAAAGTATGCATTGAATTCATCAAAGGATGTAACTTCTTACTTCTCTCACCCATCCGCAGGAAATACCACACACACCTGCTGCAGTTTGACGGGGAGGGCGGCTGGCGGTTCGAGCAGCTGGATACAGCCACGCGGCTCTCACTGACGGAGGAAAAACAACGCTTGGAGTCTCAGCTCGCAGGCATCCCTAAGATGCAGCTCAGACTGAATGAACTGTGTAAGATCTTGGGTGAAGATTCAGTTCTAAAGACGGTGGAGAACAAGGATGAGGACTGAAAGAAACCCTGGAGATGCTTGATGTTCAGGAAAACTCATGTTTTGGTACTTTTAATATTTTAGTAATGATTTTAACCTTTGATGTGTATACACGACAATTCGATACTGAAATTTAAGTTTTAATAGGAATCGTAGAAACAGGT
Source organism: Carassius auratus (assembly GCF_003368295.1). Taxonomy (NCBI): domain Eukaryota; kingdom Metazoa; phylum Chordata; class Actinopteri; order Cypriniformes; family Cyprinidae; genus Carassius; species Carassius auratus. The sequence goes on along the minus strand of NC_039271.1, from coordinate 21,850,293 downwards.
TCCCTTTTGTTTTATTTATTTCGTTTCGTTTTATTTCACTTTTTACTTTGCTTTTTTTTTTGTTTTGACCTAATTATGTTTTTTGTTTTTTTCTGTTTAGTTTTTTTTTGTTCTTTTATTTTGCTTTTTGTTTATGTTGTGGTTTTGTTTTGTTTGTAATGTTCTTTTTCTTTTCTTTTTTTGATTATATGTTTTCAGCACTTTATTGAACCAATTACCCAAGAATTTAGCTGTATAAATTACTTTGACAAACAGTAAGTCTTGATGGATGTATTTTTCCTTTCATGGATTAACTCTTTCAGCTAAATATTGTTTAGATAGTGTTATTCAATTGATGTATTCCTAATTTTTTGTTGATATTTTAACCTAAATCACTTCCCTCCATATCCAGAATCAAAAATGTTTTATCCTGTGGTAACAACAATAGTGATTTTTTTTTTTTTAACCATTTTGTAAAGGAAAATCGTGTAGGTCATTTACAAAACAAGCTTTTGCACAATCAACCTTTGGAGAACACAGAGAAAAGAAAATGAGATGAGACTGTCAATAGGTCATTGTGTGAGTCAGCTGGAGAGCTCTGGGTTTAAGACAGCAGGTTTCTGGTTTTCTGAACAAAAACAATATTCTGGATACACACAGTGAGGGCACAGGACTCTGCAGGTGGTTCTGTTGTGTCCACACTGAGCTTACAGACAGACAATGTTATTCTGGGTCACCGGACTAAGAGAGAATCATGTTCGTCATCATGTTTTAGATTTGTTTCTCAGTTCTACTGTTTCATGTCAAGTCATATTATTAGGTTGTTTCAAAATGTATTGCACATTATGTCTTTTCATTCAGACTGATATACTGTGAAGTTTGTCTAACAGCTGTGAAGTGTTTATCTTTAATACAACATTTTTTTTTTTTTTTTTTTACTTTTTTTTTCATTCAAACACTGACTTGTATTTGCTTTTATTATTGTTTTGTTTGAAACCCTACTTGGTTGGAAAATTTCACTGACAAGTTTTAATCTGCATCCCCAAAATGTAAATATATTTTATTTGATTTTTAACATTGTATGTGAATGAGTATTGACTTTGTCAAGTATGTCAACAATCTGTACATCAAGCTGTAATCAGCCTGTAAATAAAATACAACCAAACATATAGAAAGATTATGATTTTGTGAAACCTATCTATCTGTTTGTCTTGTCTATTGTCTGTATGTCTGTCTATTGTATTGTATCTATGTCTGTCTATTGTCTGTCTGTCGTACGTGCAATACTGCGTGTGTCCAAAGGGAGGTGCTCGAGTATTCGAAAGGCTTTTGTCATTATCTTTAGGTTAACCTGTTAAAAATGAATGAATGAATGAAAACAGTCAAAAAATTATTCAGACACCATATATATATATATATATATATATATATATATATATATATATATATATATATATATATATATATATATATATATATATATATATATATATATATTTACTAGTGGGTTCAGGACACTATAGCTCATTTATTTAAGTGAGGTAGCAAAATAGAGTTAACTGTGACATATTATACCCCACAAAAAAATTATTCATACAGTGGACTGCCAGTAAGATTGCTAAAAATTTGACCAGACATTATCTGACATGGTCAAGATGAAGTTGTTCTTACACAGTTCTTGACTTTTCTAAACAATAGCGAATACATTGTGATAAAATATGAAATGTTGAAGGTGTCTGAATAAATTGTACTGTATTGTTACTGTATAGGAAATGTTTTAGATATTTATTGGCTCATTTACATGTCCCACGCAACCGACCTATCCTGTCATTTGTGGTTTTGGTGTAGAGAAGAGGGCGTGGTCTGGCGTGCACGATAAAGGCGGAGCATGGTGATGTCATACTCAGGAGAGCATCGCTCTTTAGGACAGATGACTGTGTGTGAGCGAGCGCACTCATTCTCCGTTCAGCTCATTAAACATGTAAAGCGCTGCGCTGAACACGAGATGTTTTATTTCATATTTGCATTTCCTGTCAAAAGAGCACCCGTTTGGACCACTTAAGCTTTAGAATGGCAGAATAGACGCCGGGAGAGACGAACTGTTAGTGTGTCTGCTTCTTAAGCCGATAAAGAAAAGGAAATTCAGCTATATTTATCCCGTGTGTCCTGACCGGGAACATGTCTTCGGGACAAGATGAGAGCTCAGTGCGCGTGGCTGTCAGGTATAACATTATACATTTATTGTATGCAGTATATAGAAGAGCCTATGTAGTCTCACTGATGCTCCATATGTACCCGCCTCTAATGTACCTGCTACAATGTCACACTATCATCAGTGCTTTATGTTCTACACGAGCTCATTGTGTTTATGTAAACGCCTAGCGTTTAAAAATATAAGATTACATGCATGGATGTGGCATCTCTTATTTGTACCCTATTTTTAATCCTAAATCCGGCTGTAGGGCCTTATTGTGTTGATAAATATGGTTGTAGAATGCTGTAGAATATAAATTGTTAAAGTGTAGATTTTCTTTTATTTCTCTATCTGATCATGTCTGACTTCTGTTGATTACGAAGTGGGTCCAACTGTTACAGTATGGGATGTTACAGTATGGCCAAGGCCTTATTGTGTTTATATTGTTCCCATAATGATTAATAGATATGTAAATATAAGGCTATATATACTTTTTATATTACTCTTCTGGTTGTTATTAAATTGGACCAGATCATTACATTCATACTTTATTAGGCTTTAGGATGACATTTTTTATTGCCATCCGTATATTTATTTGTTTCCTTCTTGTGCACTAATGTGAATATATTGTGTAAGATCACTGTCTTTTATGTTGTACATAGGCTTTATTGTCTTGTTGTGTTTAAAAGCATGGACTCTTTATGTTTTGATATAAAAATGTATCATTTTCTTCATTTTTCTATATGCTTTGTTCTGGTGATCAAAGTAACACATGTGGGTCCAGGTTACTATATATTATATATCTCAGTAAGTCTCTAAGGCCTATTATGTTTATAATTAATATGCATGTTTTATTGATATGCAAATCAGATTTTTTTTTCTAATTTTCTGAATACATTATTCTACTGAGGTCTCTTGAGCTGAAGTGGGGCTAAATCTGAAAATGTTATACTGTTGTCAAGGTTTAGGTCACATTTCTATTGCTAGTCAAACTTCTTATTTACTTGGACAAATACCTTTGATTGTATGTTAAAGGGATAGTTCACTCAAAATTTGAGTTCAAAAATCATTTTCTCATCCATAATGTATAGTCTAATTTAAACCCTGTATATGTATGTTTCTTCTGTGAAACAGAAGAAGATGTTTTCAGTAATGTTTTTGTACAGTGAAAGTCTGTAGTACTGAAGTTTGTACCCCATTGACTTCCATTTTATGGACAGATTGTAGTATCACTTATATACTATTATAATGTTTAATAGTAATTGAGTTAAGTAATAATCTTTGGTAATAATATTAGATTTTATTTTTAATATTTCAGTTTTATCTTTAGTAATTTTTAGTAACCTATTTCACTTGCCAATGCAACGTTTATTTAAGATTTTCATTTATCTTTCATTTATCTTATTTCACTTTTATTTTAATTAACTTAATTTATTTTAATAGTTTTAATGACAATTAATAACAAAAATAAAAATAAAAATAAATAATAATAAAAAAAGCTGATTCCACACAAGAAAGTATGAAGGTGAGTAAAGGATGACAGAATGAGTGAACTGTCCCTTTAAGTGGTCTGTGCCGTTAAAGTCTGTGGGGGATAATATCTTAGAAATTATTTTATCTTCTTCATTAAACACATCCTTTTGTGACTAAATTGAAAGGACACACCGAATGCTTCTTTTTGTGGTTGGAAAAAGCTCGGTTGAAAAACAAAGGCCGTCTGTACGCTCATGTTACATTGTTCTGGCCTCAGGAGCTCTGGTTACTTGAAGTTGACAGACTTTGACCTGCAGCTCAGTTTGCTCAACATTTGGACTTAGGCCTGATGTCATTTACTCCACTTCTTTATTCTTCTGTCAAATTTCCATGAAGGCATCGTGTTTGCGTATGAAAGCCTGTCAGAGAGAAAACTTTATATGTGCTAAAACCGGTGCTGGATCCACATGAAAATGGTTTCGTTTATGACCTGGACAGTCTGAGAATTGATTTGTTTGACTTTTATTGATGAAAGAGGAAGGAATTCTGTATTGTTTACAGAAAATGTGAACGGTACTGTGTTTTATAATAGTCACATATCTGATCTTGAGTGTTTTAGCTTGGTAGGCATTTAAACAGTCCAGTACAGAACACATGAGTTTGTTAATCTGTCAAACTGAGGTAAACAAACAGGTCCAACTTAGAGTACAACCATGTTTTTCCGTGTATCTTGAACAATGTATTGCAAACATACAGACCCGTTGTTTGGGGTCATCGAGTTTCCATTAGGTGTGTGGAACATTAAACTGAATTTGTTATTATTCAAATAGCTACTAATTTATGGGCTATAAACATGTCAACATTTTAGCTAACTTTAACTTACTTTCTCTGAAGTGCTGCTCAAATGAATCCTATCTAATTTAGCTAATTTTGTAATAGCAGTTTAGGTAATGCTATAGTTTAGCTAATATTTAATTTAGAACTTTTTGTATAAGCGTAAGCATTTCGGTAATGTTGTGGTAACTTAGATAATATGTTAGAAGCAGCTATAGCTAATGCTATAATTTAACTAATATTTAGTTGTCTAGTTTATTTAATGGAAACAGTTCAGATAATAGAACCATTTAACTAATGCTTATTAGTTTAGCTGGAAAAAGTTTAGCTAATGCTATAGGCTACTTAATGTTTAGTAGATTAGCTAATTTAATAGAAGTACAGTAGTTTTGCTAATGTAATATGCTATAGACTATAGCGCCCCTTATGGCAAAGCTGAGTTTACAACACATACATTGTAATGAAATACTTAAAACATTTGAATTAAGTGAAACTGAACTGACATAATAAGAAGTGTGCTTGTGTGGAGTATGTTCAGTCCTTAAGAAGTTGCTTTAGTTGACATAAGGCACATTTCCAGTTTCTTCGGTATCGGCCCCAATACTGTGCTCCTGTAAAAATGCCCAATACCAAAAGCCAATACTACATAGGGTGTGACACTGACAACAGAGATTAGAATTAAGTTATTAGAGATTAAGGATGTCTACGAACTTAAGTACATGTAAGTAATTAATATAATGTTCAATATTCATGCCTGTATAGCGGATGTGTACGAGCTGATAAGCAGAGTGCGATAGAGTACGTGGCTGTGCAGATGTGCTAGCTTGTCGAGTGAATATCTCACACAGACATCACTGGAAAGTTTGTAGTTTGGTCAGATGTCAAAAGCAAGCAACACAGTTTACAGGATACTAAAGTTATGTGACGTAATGAGAGCGATGGAGTGAGAGAGAGTCAGAGAGCACGCACTTCTGTTGCATGATCTTAATTGCTGTTGACTTCATTAGTGAATGCATTTGGATTGAAACTAAATCGTAAATATAAACCAAACATTATAGGGGTATTCATTATAAACAACATTTATTTTAAACGTCAAGCATACACGACTAGCAGACTGTGTACTTCACTAGACTAGAAGTGTCTTCTGCGCCAATGCAAACGTGTGCATGCAGCGCAAGTTTAGCTTGCCCTGAATTTATGTTTTTTATTTACGTGAGGGTCCTTGTACAGTGCGCGTGACAAAGATTACATCAAAATAGTACGGGCATACTCCTTTGATGTATGGAGTGGTTCACTGCATTACAGTATTGAGCTGCTGCGATGAAGTCGCTTTATTCATTATTTAAATGAACAGTGAAGGTAACAAAAGCTTATACAATAGGGGTGCACAATATACCATCAGCTGCGTGATTTCACATAGAGCAGCTGTTACTTCACGGAGCCGTTGTAAACCAGCTAGATGCGAAAGTCCAAGCTAATAATGAACGTTGATTTGCGGAGCTTGTCAGTTAACAACGGCTCTGTGGAGTAACAGCTGCTCTATGTGAAATCAAGCACCTGATGGAATTTACTGCTGATTAGAGAACCGGCTTTACTGACGAGATGCGCATTAATCATTGGCCGATATATATTGTGCACCCCATTATACAATATATTTTAACAGGTATAATTAAGGTTGAAAATAACTGGAGAAAATATCTGTTTGCTAACTGAAGCCAACTAACATGACTGTCCTTCTTCTTCTTCTTCTTCTTCTTCTTTTGTCTCTGTGCCCAATATTTGTAAATAAATAAATAAATAAAAAAAGTGGTATCAGTGCATCACTATATCTTGGAATTGCTTTAAAAAATGTCTTTAAACTGTGTATCAGTGGCTTTCCTCTCCAAGGGGAATGACATCAGTAATTTGGTGGCTGGCATAGGATAATAAAAACAGTAGCAGTCTTTAAGTCCTTTTAAAATGAAGTTACAGTCGAAGGCCCTGAAATTTAAACTTTGAGTTAATGGAAGACAAGTCATCATTCTTCTTTGTTTGTGAGTCCAAAGTCATGGCAACTGTTTAATTATCATTACGTCAATGGCAGTATCTCTAGTTTGCAAAACCACCTCTGATGATGCCTGAAGCTGTGTATTTTTACTCGCTAGAAAGACATGTGATTTGGTAACCTTAGTCATTTTTTATTTAATCCAGGCTGCGGTTGGTTGTTGATATAGTACCAGTCTCTACCTGTTACACTGTTGCTTTCAAAGCACTTCATTTATCTTGTGTTCAGAGACTCCTGGATTCATTCATCTGTTGTTCTCCTAATTTGACATTGAATAGATTTCTGATGCTCATTGGGGACTACTTTAACCAAGGGCCATTTTTGGTTATGGATATGTCAGCATGTTTATCATCAAAAGTCGTAATGCTGTGAATTTATTCTTGAAAGAAGTGATTTTTTTGCTTTTGCATGGCAATAAACACTTGTCATACTTCTGTGATACAGCTGAAAGTATTTGACAGCATGTTTATAAGGGCTTTACATGTGTAGGTTTGAGCAGTTCTCTTGTGGCCTATAAGATTCCACCACTGGTATATTCAATACCACCAGTCACAGAATTAATATTTTAAGCCCCTGGTCTTAACAACTCGCTGCTTTGTCGAATTACTCTCTGAGTTTTACGAATTGGTCTGAGGCTTGTGTTGCAGATGAGAGTATCTCTGTTTGGTTATAGCACACATAGCTTATCACTTATCTGACCTATTTTCATATTATCTTTAGTCTGTAAGACTGTGTGTCGAACATCCGTTACTGAGAAACTGAATCAAAATCTTTCCTTTGGTAAAAATATCACCATCATGAGATGTAAAACAGTTAGTTTGGCTGGCTTCTTCAGGCGGTCAAATGTAAAACAGCAAAGCTGTTTTGCTGATTTGAAAAAAGTCTCAAATGCTCACCAAGTCTGCATTTATTTGATTGAAAATACAGTAAAAAAAAAAAAAAAAAAAGTGAAATATTTCTGCAATTTATGAGAACTATTTTTTATGTAATTTATTCCTGTGCCATTACTCCAGTTTTCAATGTCATACCATCCTTCAGGAATCATTATATTATGTTGTGCTCAGTTATTATCAGTATTATTGGTTCTTGTTATTATCATTATTGAAAACAATTTTGCTGCTTATTTCTCTCTTTTTTGTTTTAATCTTACATACACCAAACTTTTCAATGGCAGTTTCAATATTACAGTTTTAACTGTATGTTTTATTAAATAAATGCTGATCTTAACAGTGATGACCTTTATGACCTTAAGTATCCCAAATCTGACATAGTATGTATATGAAAGTATATGAAAGATACATAAAATACAATTTCAATAGGTTCTGTGTATTTAACCTCTGCATTCTTGAGAGTAGCCTGACTGGGCATAATAGTTCCAGATTTTCAGAAGTAGTAAAATGGGTGGACTAGATGAAATCAAGAGCTCCACCTTCTGTGGTAATTTATTTGTTTAGGTCTGATCATGATTATTTATGAGCCAGCAGAGCAGAACCAACCCTAGAAAACCATCTGTCATGTGAATTGATGAGTTAGCAGACTCATGTGCATACTGGGTTGGGGTGGTTGTGTATACACAGACAATGGCTTTAATTAACGGCTTTAGTTGCTTTAATATTTACTTAAACATGGGAGGCATCTGTGCATGTTAAAGGCCTTGTTGAAGAGTTAGACGCAACAATTTCCACCACAGCTATTCTTGAAAAGCCCAAAATATGTACAGTATATCTCTCTTCTGTCACTTGGTCTCTTATTTGGCTTTTTTTCCCATCCCTCTGTTTCCCCTTATACTGTATAATGTATCTAGTTTAAATAGAAAAGTGCTTTTATTTAGGCCCTACTCCATAGAAATATCTTGTGATTTGCTTTTAAAACAGCAAATGTGCTGATTATGGACACAGTTTATAAAAATACATTATTAGGAGATCCATAGTTTTTTTTTTTTTTTCACCACCAACATAATTGTAAAAACAACTAAACATATACATTTTCAAAGGAATATTAAAATACGGATGACTTAGTTGTCTTTACAGTAAAAAAAAAGAAAAAAGAAAAAGAAAAAACAGCACACTTTTGTGCCGATGAGCTTATGGGAGTAGACATGGGTGGATGTTTTGGGTCCTTGTTTTCTTGTTTTTTTTTTTTTTTTTTGCTCCTGTCTGAACCTTATAGGGCGGCAGTCGAACAACATCACAGTCACCTATGACCTTCCTGTCCATAACCCTTAGATGTGTGCAGTAAGACCTTTGAGCAGGCAGTCAGCCAGTATGGACATTTCCTGGATGTGCAGGTCAACCTAACTTAATTTGCACTTTTTTATAGAGTGATCGGGCACAGCTGATGCTGCAAAAATACTCCCCCATTTTTAGACATGCTCATCCTGACAGCATTTTAAAAGATGTTTGAACCAATTTAAGCTTAATGTACAACATCTGTTACTGTTCATGCAGAAGATAACCACAAAAAAAATATAATAAAATAGTAGTTTTTAAAAGTTGACAGTTATGCATTTACAGTGGAAGTCTGGAATGTATTGTATACATTTTTTTTGTTTGGTTTTATTTTCTAGCAGTGCACATTAAACGTAAAACAATAATAATAAAAAGAAATGTAGTTCCAAATAAGCTTTGAAGTTAATAAATAGAAAAACATGTTGTCGAAAGTGCCCAAATAATTTATTGATGTTATTTTTCATGTGTATTTAGTTAATTAATTTTATTTGTTTGTTTGTTTTTGTAGTATTGGGAAATTTTTTGCAGTAACAGGGCTGGCACAGATATACTGTAAATATCATTATTTTTTTTAATTAAAATGAGTTATTGTAAAATCTCTCTATTGTAAAATGCTGTGAATATCCTGAATATGTAGACTTGAATATCAGTTCAATATAATATGTACATTTTTATCGTCATTCTAGATTTTAATTGTTTGATACAGTGAAGAATGTCAAGATACAAATTAGAGACACATAGCTGTTATTAACTATAATTAACTTTAATATATTTAATATAGTTTAATATAGCAATGTTACATTTTAGCTTAAATTTAACATGATATAATAGTTTGCGTACCATATATAATAGTTCTCTCAATAAATACAAGATTCTTCTTTTTTTAAGTAATACGAAGCCAGTTTGTGGCATGTTTGTGGAAAGTTGCAACAGAGTTAGTGAAAAGGGATTAAAACAGTGTTTTCTTTTTAGAACGGACTGGAAATTTGACATCACATGCTTGTGCTTCCTGTGGTATTACATAAGAAATCAAGCTTGTTTGTACCTGTTTATTAGGTTATTTAAATGAAATTCAAATTAAAACCCTATAGAAGCCCTGAAACTCAAAACTAATCCATGCAAAGCCAACACTTCAATCAGGCTTTTAATCAGGACAATACAACACAGATAATGTGACGTTTTGTTGACTGTTCAAGGATGGCAAACGGAAAATGAAGGCGGGGAATTCCTCACATCCCATTTCTGTCTCATGTGCACTCGCTGTAGTCTCATTTACACCAGACTATTTTGTTTGGGTTACACAAACTTTTATTGAATGTTTGAAGAGTCAATGTGTACACGCTCACATAAATACATATTCAAAAGTAATCGTGTAACCTGAAGTAGCCAGATTTCAGTTGGTTGGGCTTGGGAGCCCCGCTCTATGGTCCAGTTAGATGGATTAATAAAGAAAAAAAAAATAGTTTTTGCCCTTTGTCATTTACATTTCATCAGGTTAAAATCTTAAAGCTCAAACTTTACGCTTGATTTATTTGTAACACATTAACTTTGAATTATGATGTGAACCCACCTGGATAGGATATTGCTTGGAAATGTATTGTTGTTTTTGGCTTAGCTGTATGATATATCATAAACAGAAGAATGTTCCTTACCACATGCTGCCATACTGTACGTCATCCATCTCCATCTAGCCTAATCGTTCTTTTTGTTTTCGCTCTTCTGATCGGTTTTCTCTTTCTGCAAAGTGTATAGGTATAGCAATATGAGCCAGCACCCAAAATACTTTCAGAACACTCTAAAGCAGTTTTGTATTCTATTGTTCATGGCTCTGTGTGAAGAAGTGTTTGTCCCCGTTAAAACTGTGGTTTATCACACCTGAGTTACATTTTTCTAGCCACACCCAGGCCTGATTACTGCAACACCGCTTCGCAATCAAGAAATCTCTTAAATAGGACCTACCTGACAAAGTGAAGTAGAACAAAAGATCCCTTTAAAGCTAGACATCATGGCGAGATCCAAAGAAATTCAGAAAGAAAGTAATTGAGATCTATCAAGCTGGGAAATGTTATAAAGCCATTTCTAAATCTTTGGGACTCCAGCGAACCACAGTGAGAACCATTGTTCACAAATGGCAAAAACATGGAACAGTGGAGAACCTTCCCAGGAGTGACCGGCCGACCAAAATTACCCCAAGTGCACAGCGATGACTCATCACAAAAGACCCCACAACAACATTCAAAGAACTGCAGGCTTCACTTGCCTCAGTTAAGGTCAGTGTTCATGACTCTACCGTAAGAAAGAGACTGGGCTAAAATGGTTTGCAATGCAATGAGTTCCAAGATGAAAACCGCTGCTGAGCAAAAAAGAACATAGAGATCTCAGTTTTGCCAGAAAACATCTTTGATGATCACCAAGACTTTTGGGGAAATTCTCTGTTGACTGACGAAACAAAAGTTTAACTTTTTGGAAGGTGTGTGTCCCATTAAGTCTGCCATAAAAGTAACACCACATTTCAGAAAAAGAACATCATACCAACATTAAAATATGGTGGTGGTAAGTGTGATGGTCTGGGGCTGTTTTGCTGCTTCAGGACCTGGAAGGAGCCTGTTCTCCAACAAAAAACGACCATATAGGTTGTTTGTGCAAGCACCTTATTACGACCTATATTTACGTTTTAAAGTTAAGCGCCCTCTAGCGGGTGTAAAAATAATGACAGTATCGCATTGCGTCTGTCGTCATGAAATGACATATCACGTCATTACCAATCAAAACGCACGTTTATTTAAATGCAATGTGTGGGCTTTTTACACCGATCTCACAGTATTTCCTACATATTTTACTACATTGCTTATTCGTTCGAATGACCACACCTAACCCCACCCCTAAACCTAACCCTAACAGAAATCATGCTAAATTATGATTTATTGAGTATATACATTTTCATGCACATCTGTTCCCTGGGATCGAACCCATGATAGCTTGATTACATATCAAGGTATAACGCAATAATCTACTAACTGAGCTACACGAAACACAAACCAGAGTGCAAATAAAACAGTACAAAACATTAATATGAAAACAATGTTTTGCCGATAGGGGCACAATTGTAGGATACGCTCTTATGAGTCGTATTTCAGGGATTTGGACAAACGACCTATACGAGCGTATTGATTGGAGGACAGGTTGCCTGGAAGACTTGCTGTGATAAATGGAACCATGAATTCTGCTGTTCATCAAAAAATCCTGAGGGAGATCTGTTCATCTGTTCGTGACCTCAAGCTGAAGCAAACGTGGGTTCTGCAGCAGGACAATGATCCAAAACACACCAGCAAGTCTACTTCTTAATGGCTGAAAAAATAAAAAAGAAGACTTTGGAGTGGCCTAGTCAAAGTCCTGACTTGAATCCTATTGAGATGTTGTGGCATGACCTTTAAAAGGCAGTTCATGCTCAAATCCTCCAATGTGGCTGAATTACAACAATTCTGCATAGATGAGTGGACCAAAATTCCTCCATGGCGCTATAACAGACTCATTCCAAGTTATCGTAAATGCTTATTTGCAGTTGTTGCTTCTAAGGGTAGCCCAACCAGTTATTATGTTTGGGGGGAAATAGTTTTTCACACAGGGCCATGTCATTTTGGATTTTCTTTTCCCTTAATGATAAAAATGTGTTCACTTGTGTTATCTTTTACTAATATTTAAATTTGTTTGATGATCTGAATCATTAAAGTGTGACAAATAAGAAATCAGGAAGGGGGCCAACACTTTTTCACACCACTGTATATGACCTGCTAAATCACAAAGATTTGCATAGGACTAATATTTTCACAGGACCTCTGTGTTCGGTGAAATATGGTAGATGGTTTGTGGGGGAATTTTATCTTTACAATTTACAGATGATTTGCATGGGATTAACATAACAGACAACCTAAAATTATTACAAATCACTAGAGGTCACCATGGCAATACTAATTCCATTTGTATAAGACTTTACTGTAAATACACGGCCAATGCATTTTAAGCCCAATAGAGTTACCTTCAAATGTCTATGCCATTAAATTGGTAAACTAATTAAATTAGCTAGCTAGAAAAACGCAGTAATTTCTGTTATAATGCCATCTATACAAAGTTCAGTTATTTGTTCAACTGTTTCCAGATACCATAGTTCCAACAAATTACAGGTCTCGAGCTTTGGGTGGAAGTTTGATTTATTGTTCGGGAATGTGGTTTGAATGACTGCTGCTGTATTACTATGGTTTTGAGAAACTGGAATAACTAGGTAATTAATTTTTTTCCAGAATGCATCTAACTGGAAGCTAATCTTACTGGAATACTATTTTAAGATATGGCAATTTGAAATGTACAAATTTGTACGAATTCATATGAATTAGCTAACAATTGTTGCCAAAATGTAAAATAGTTACGTAGTGCCATGAGATTGTGAGGTTCTTTTACTAGTTTTTAGTCAAAATCACTTGGTCTGCCAGCCTTGTAAACAGGATGCATGTTATACTGTTTGTTGGCAGGCAGGTTAAAAGCTTTGCACCCTGATATTTACCTGTACATTTTTAAGGTAGTTCTTAGCATTTTTGTTTGTAATATAATTCACTCGGATCTGTGGGTGCGCCCTCAAATAGATGTTTCAGGTTTAATAGATGAAAGTTATTATCTTAATTATTATAATGACTGCAACTGTCATGAAGTCCCATTATAGTTTTTTTAAAGTGTGTATTGTAGATATCGCAAACATGTTACCTGTTAGCTGATTACTAGTATCACTCAAAGGAATCCAGACCGATCGGTATGTTTATTAGTCATACTATCCAGAATCAATGGAAAGTGTGATATCAGGGTTAATCCATGTTATTTTGTGTTGACACTATGGAGCATATTTTAACATATTTTGTCATATTATAAACAGACACTGGAACTGAGAAACTGATTGATTCATTGATTCATAGATTCATTGATTCATTGATTGATTGTGAATTTTGATTGAGACAAATCTTTAATAGGGTCATACTTTTTTAGGGCAGGATGGATCAGAACTTACCCATCTGTCTCCATCTGCTTTATTTGAATTTACAATTTTTTTACATTGTTTATGTTGGGAGTTCTCCTTAGTTCACTGTTTAAGATCATTGTGAGCTTGTCCCATAGAAGACAAAATGGACCCTTGTCCCTTGTGCTTCTGGGTAATGACTGTTTGACCTGTAAAACATGGTCCAATCCACTTAAGCTACTGATCTTTTTCATGGGAAAGAGGAGGCCGTGGAGATGTCTTTGTCACTGTAATCGCAGTAATGAGGCCTTTGGGTTGAGGTAAACGGGTTCAGTCAGAATCTGAGCTTTATTTGATGCCTCGTGAACAATGTGTGACCCTCCCCATGCATAACATTAATTGATACAGTATATAACAAAAAAATCCTTTGAACTTAACTTAAATCTTAAATAAGTTCTCAAATGCATCATAAAAAGTATTCCATATGTATCAGGTAGTTTACTCGAAGTCTTCTGAAAAGTCACAATTGTTTTATATAATGAAAAGATTCCCATATAAACATTGGAACCTTAAAGCTTTGAATGTTAAATGTGTCCATTTGTGTTTCAAAGATAAATGAAAGTCTTATGAGTTTTGATTAATGATTATTTTAGTGCATTTGAGGATTTTTTTGGGGGGGGGGGGGGGGGTCCAAAAATAATTCTTATTGCTTGGATCAAATGATCATTTGTGTCGACATATATTTTATGAGCATTGGTTATGTTATGAGAAAAACAGCTTTAGTACTGTGTGATTATACTTTTATGTGGCAAATTAATAAACAATTTAGACTCAGTTTGCCAGTTATCTTATCAATAAAACTTTGCATGTTTCAGAACAACACAAGGCAATGTTAAAATCCGGAATAAATGAGCATTTTAATTTTTTTTGACAAATTTTTTGAGTGACTAAGTCAATGACTCACTTATGAAGTTACTTGTTTCTTTGCTGGACGAGTCAGTGTTTTTATATATATATATATATATATATATATATATATATATATATATATATATATATATATATATATATATATATATATATATATATATATACATATATATATGTATATATATGTATATGTGTATCTTAGGTGCAAGGTGGAATGAGCATTGGTTACTCAAAATTGTCTTTCTTGCATCCTGCCAGATTGAATCCCTAAATAAACAATCCTGTTTCAGATAAACACTGGGTGTTCATTTGAACCTAATTCTCAAATCTGTCAGACGACTCACTAGAGGGTTTTGTGGAAGCTGTTGAAATGGGAAACGTTTTTCAGTCTCATAAATGTCTCACAATATCTTTTACAGTACATATAATTACACATGTAGAGGCATAGTATGGTCTCGCATTGACATCATTTGTGGTTGAGGGGTTCTTGGCGTGCATTTAGGTTAACAAGACCAATTTATATATCCTCAAGATTTTAAAGATTTATAGTGGTCAAAGGTCGGCATTGTAACATGGCTTATTTTTTAGTTGTATTTTCATTTTAACCCTTCTAAGCTGCGTAGAATGCGCTGGCACACATGAGTAGCTCTGAAACGAGGAACAAAGTTAACCCTTGAATGCCTGTTTTCAGGATTTTAGAGGGTTTGGAGACAGTGGAGATGTCACTGGAAAAGACTGGACACTTAATAGTGTCTGACTAGCATTACTCTCTTAAAAGTGACCTCACAACTGAAAGAGAGAAAATAAGCTTGTAGCTGGGAAATCATGTCACTAACGGAGGTTAAGAACAGAGTTTAAATTATTAGGATACTGATTCATATAACAGAATTGTATATGAAATCTGCATACGAAAGTTTTCACACATTTTTTTTTTATATTTTGATGGGCTATAGCAACTGATTTGCCTTTGGCTTGCCTTACAGAAAGACACATAGTTGACATGTCTAGAACATTTTATTGTAATTTTTGTTACATTGTAATTACATGTATTCTAAATAATAATTAATAAGAACATAATTTCAAAATAGAATTGCATTCATGTAAGTGCACTTTGTAAGTGTTTCTTGTAATATAGTTCAAGACATTTTAATTTTACCTTCTTTCTGAACATTTGCATTGCTTTATTTATTGCATTCGGACACATTGTAACTTCTGCATGGATAAATGAAAGATCTACTTTAAAAATCAATGGAATAAGGGCTAATAAAGTAAAAGGCAGAGCAGCAAGTTGTCTTGAAGGAAATAATTAAATAAAGAAAACAGAAAATATGAGTAAATGAATCCCAGGGTGTGACTGTTTTTTCTCTTGCTCTCCTCTAACAGAACGCGTCTGTTCATGAACAAACTCAGGATTGGAGTGTCTTTGTCACTTTCCATGAATACAGTATACTTGACCATTAGAGGCACAAATCCCAAGGTTTTTTATTTTTGTTGTTGTTGTTTTTTGCTTTTCATAGTTTAGTATACAAACCATTATGGAACACAACTTACCTAGCATGGATAGCTTTTAAATCACATTTTTTATTAACTGTTAAAATAGGAACTTCAGCCTGTCACACCTCAAAGATCTTGACTTCTTTTACTGTATTTTCAAAAAAAAAAAAAAAAAAGTTTATCAACTCAATGTCAATAAATATCAAATATCAGATCAATAGATTATTGGAATATCAAATATACACACTTTTTAACTGTCGTGCAAGAATTCGTCATTATGTTCTTTCAAAAATATTTTTTAATCTGACTTTTTTTTTTTTTTAAATCTAACACTGTGATTTCAAGATAAAAACATTTATTCAGATAAACAATTTGTCTCTTTCTTCCAGGGTTCGTCCACAGCTGGCAAAGGAAAAGATAGAGGGATGTCACATCTGCACATTCGTGACCCCTGGGGAGCCCCAGGTTGTTCTGGGAAAGGACAAGGCCTTCACCTTTGACTATGTTTTCGACATGGACTCGCAGCAGGACAGTATCTACAGCAACTGCACTGAGAAACTCATCGAAGGCTGTTTTGAAGGATATAATGCCACTATCTTCGCCTATGGACAGGTAAGGCTGTAAAATAACAAGAAACCCAGTGATGAAATGAAGTCATTCAATCCACACTGAAAATGTTTGGGTTTTTAGCCCAGTTCTTAACTTTTAACGATGGGTGCAGAGGTTTTCCATTTTAGGTAAGAATTTCATTATTATTATTGGTTTTATTGTTAGATTAAATGTTACGAACACAGTTTTCAGCACACTCTCATGGCAATTCTTAACTATGTTCAGTATTTATACACTAGTTTTCCATATGAATTGCATTATACCAATTCATATGAAATCATCACCACATAAGATTTTATTTTAGTAAATTGTCTCATTTTAACTGTGTAATAGAACCAGTTCAAAAAGCTTTTCAAAGCTTGTTGTGTGTTCTTGCTTTATAGGGAAAATATTTAATTAAATCCTTAAATTGTTTTCAACTCGGTTATAAATCATCAAATTTTATAGTTAAATTAGTTTAAACTTATCTGTTCAAGTGTAATACTGAGGCGATTACCGTGTAAAGTGTAAGTAGTTTTGTAGGCCGACTCAGACGTTAGAATCATTCTTTTGAAAAAAATGTTTTGTACAAGAAAGTATTTAATGTTTAAGAATATAACTTGAAAATATCTTGGACTTGTGTTATCCACAGACCTTAAGTCAGGCATTTAACTAAAAACTTAAAACTTTTGGCCTGCAACATGACCTCATCCCTGCAGCTCTCTATTGAGATCTCCATTGTTTTGTGCCAGATTAAATAAATGAAAAAAAAAATAAAATAAATAGTTATTCATTTAAAAGCATGGACCCTCAAATAGTTTCAGTGAATTTAGCTGTTAGTAGTTTGTGTTAGTAGCTTGTTTCAGGGAAAATGTCGGAAACTTAACAATGATGATGCTGAAGTCATGCAACTGTGCTTTAGTTCATTTATAGCCTGCACTTATCTTTTTAATTCTGCCAATTGTATTTAGGCAATTCATAATAGTTACATTGCTAACTACATTTTATTGGGATAACAAGTAACTTCTTTATTATGATGGCACACACTGCTCCGGGTGTGTTCACTGTTGTGTCACTTTTATTTCAAGTACTAAATATATAAATGTATACATTTTAACTTATCATTGCTGTTGTTCTGTATCACTGTTATATCAACAAAAACTTGGTAACTGTTATTTATTAAGGCAAAGCAGTTGTGGACTGTGGAGCATGCTGCACATCAAGCAAGGCAAACAAACCATGAAACTAATGCCAGAACATGAACGATGGACATGTTCTGACAAGAACGCTGCATTTTTTTTTTTTTTTTTTTGAACAATAATAGATTACTAAAAGGGTCTTAATTTCCTCAGCGCCAATGTATTGCCCCGCCCCCCATAGAGTGAGTGTATTTTTGTCTTAAGTTCTTTCTTTGAATAATGATTTAAAAAACTGTCCCTCATGAGAGTCCCTACTTTTCGTCAGGCTTTTCTGGCTTTGTTAATTCTCCCCCTGTTGTTCGATGGCCTTGTCTTCCTGTCAGTGGGTGATGTGCGCATAGGCCCTGTGTGTCATTCCTCTGTGTGTCTATGGCTACAGAGACCCCAAACTTCCTTTGTCTGGGCTGTCACTCCCCCTTTCTAGCCTTAGCTAAAAGAAAATTCACAGTCAACAGCACAGGCCGGATTTTCCCAAGAGCCTAGCTTTTGTTGTTGTTGTTTTTTTTAGACCTAAATATGTTTTGACACTCTGTGGAAAGGTAGAGGGAATTTTCTGAAATATTCCTTTAATGTACAATGAGGAACTTTGAAACGCATCATAAGTTCATTAATATTATCCTCTGTTTGAGTGGTTTTGTTCACCTCACATCCCTCTGAATCTTTCCAGACCGGTTCGGGAAAGACTTACACCATGGGCACGGGCTTTGATGTGAACATCACTGATGAGGAGCTGGGAATTATTCCACGGGCGGTCAGCCACCTCTTCAGGGGCATCGAGGAGCGCAGAAAGGCCGCCACAGAACAAGGGCGACCCGTACCTGAGTTTAAGATCAACGCCCAGTTCTTGGAGGTAAATAACAACCTCATCTGTCATTTTCACTTACCTTTAGCGATCTTTCGACTGACAGATTTATGTTGAGTTGGTTTAAATGTATCCTCTGATAAGTGTAACAGAGCTGCTGTCGTGCCGGCATGTGAAGGGTGGTGTTGACAACCTGCCACATGTATAACACACCTGTCTCAACTTTGTCAGAGTTTGGCAGAGGTTGGAGATAGCATGCATGTCTGAGCTTGGCTAATTAATTACTTAACCACTCCTGCATATTTTCAGCTGGCTAAGATGCAATGTTTTGTTTTTCGCAGCTGTACAATGAGGAGGTGCTGGACCTGTTTGATTCCACTCGAGACGTGGAGGCCCGGAAGCAGAGATCCAACATTAAGATCCACGAAGATGCCAATGGAGGGATTTACACAGTGGGAGTCACAACACGAACTGTTAGCTCAGAAGCAGAGGTTGGTTTTTATACTAGGATTTGAGGACATATCCTAAGCCTTTCTGCATTTGCAAAATTTTTTTTTTTTTTTTTTTTTTTTTTTATGTATATTTTTTCAGGAGTTCATATATATATATATATATATATATATATATATATATATATATATATATATATATATATATATATATATAGTATAGTATAGTATAGTTATATTTAGTTTTCAAGATTTCTTTATATATAAATAACAGATCACAAATTTTTTTTTTTTAAATATATATTTATCATGCTTATCATTTTCATGCTTCTGTAAATTTAAAAGAAAGCCTTATCTTTTTTTTTATCTTTTTTTTTTTTTGTTTTTCAGTTTTATATAAAATAAGAAATTAAAGCGATTTAAATTTTAATAACAATATAAAAAGCTCTGTAATTTATATAGTCATATAGTATTTTACCTGTGTAATAGTTTAAGTTGATCAGTTATTTTAAAGTTTAATGTACCTGTCCATCCATCATCATCTTCATTGTCGGTCATTCTCAGGAGCTGCTGATTTATCTCAGTGCCATGTTTCTAGAATTCTCCTCTCTGCCTCTTTCAGATGATGCAGTGTCTCAGATTGGGTGCTCTGTCCCGCACTACTGCCAGCACGCAGATGAATGTCCAGAGCTCACGCTCACATGCCATCTTCACCATCCACCTGTGCCAAGTTCGCGTCTGTGCCTCAGACAATGTAGGTGGCGCCACCTAGATTTCGAATCTCCTATAGCTGGAAAACTTTCACTCAGATCACACTGTCACACAGCTGTGAAAGAGTCCTTGTTATGCTATTTGGTCATCAAACCAGAACTGAATAAACCACCTTGATCTCTCAGTAAATAAAGGTACCAAAGTTGTCACTGGGGCAGTACCTTTTGAAAAGGTACACTTTTGTACCTTTTAGGTACTAATATGGATTCTTTAGGTACAAAGGTGTACCTTTTGTAAAGGTACCGCCCCTGTGGCAACTTTTGTACCTTTTTTTCTGAGACTGTTGAAATTATAAAAGTGCCTCTACAGAATTTTAGACTCATGCTGAAATCTGTTTTTGAATATATATTTTCATATTTAATTGATATCAACCTTCAGGCGCCATCATAAGTGTTTATTTTATTGGAGAATTTAAGTAGACTGAGCTTTAATATAATATACTAATAAACTCTACTTTATTCGATTTTTTTAATTTTGATTTAATTTTAACAATTTTTATGTTGTCTTCCAGGACACAGAGACTGATAACAGACTGGTGAATGGCTCCTCAGAAATGAACGAGTTTGAGACGCTAACAGCTAAGTTTCACTTTGTGGATTTAGCTGGCTCTGAGCGACTGAAGAGAACAGGGGCTACAGGGGACCGAGCCAAAGAGGGCATCTCTATCAACTGCGGACTGGTAAGAAAAGAAGTGGAAGTGAAAAATTGCAAATTCATAAACACTAAAATACTCTCAGTATAACAATATGCATGTTAACATCATCACTGCATAATAAAATCGCTGTTATGTCCAGTACTACAAACACAACATTTTCTACAACAGAAAAATCTAATAATACGCTAGTTAAATAATGAATAATCTGTAATATTATGAACATTTTTATCAATTCAAGCATGTTTACATGAGTAAACAAATACATACGGTTGACTGAACAATTCTTTTAATAGGAGACATTTACTGTATATTCGGTGTGTATTAGTTTTGATAACTAATAAATTTGTCTTTGTTTTGTGGTGATAAAGTTAGCTCTTGGCAATGTGATCAGTGCTTTGGGTGACAGGAGCAAACGCTCCACACATGTGCCTTACCGTGACTCCAAACTCACTCGCCTGCTTCAAGATTCCCTAGGAGGAAACAGGTGAGCATCTGTAGATCATTTCCACTTTTAGACATTTTATTAGGAGATATTCCAGGTATAAATGCAGTTTTTTTTTCAGCTTTTCCCCTTTCTTGTGACCCACAGTCAGACAGTGATGATTGCCTGCATCAGTCCATCAGATAGAGACTTCATGGAGACCCTTAACACGCTAAAATATGCAAACCGTGCTCGCAACATCAAGAACAAAGTGATGGTGAACCAGGACCGCGCCAGTCAACAGATCAGCGCCCTGAGAACAGAGATCGCCCGGCTGCAAATGGAGCTCATGGAGTACAAGACGGTTTGTGCAGAGTCCACATTTGTGTCAGAATTAGGTTTTCACTGTAATGTCTCTAACATGTTTGTGAACAAATAAGTAAGGTTATTATATTTCAGTATATTATTTTAATTTTAGTTAAGTTAAAAAACAAATATAATATATATTATGTTACTTTTTTATATATCTATTTTTAAAACAGGGCAAGCGTATGGTTGGCGAGGATGGACTTGAAAGCATTAATGACATGGTGCATGAGAATTCCATGCTGCAGACAGAGAACAATAACCTGCGTGTACGGGTGAAGGCAATGCAGGAAACCATTGATGCCCAGAGAGCCAGGCTCACCCAGCTACTCAGTGATCAGGTCAACCAGACCCTCGCCAGAGCAGGTACAAACAGTGACATATAAAGGAAAAATCTGATATTTTAGATATATAGTAATAATAATTATTATTATACATAGAGTTAATACAGCATTATAAACAATAATGCTATATTTTTTTAATTAAACATTAGAATTGATGTGCTAATAGTTCCCTATTATAAAGACAAAGCCTTTTTCAAGGTAAAAAAAAAAAAAAAAAAGAATGGCAGATATTTAGGCCAAAGAGGGAGAAGACAAAAATCTTTGTTCTTATTTTTTAATCATGATAAAAGAATGACAAAGATACACATTACAACTACACATAATATACAGTATTGTTCAAAATAATAGCAGTACAATGTGACTAACCAGAATAATCAAGGTTTTTAGTATATTTTTTATTGCTACGTGGCAAACAAGTTACCAGTAGGTTCAGTAGATTGTCAGAAAAACAAACAAGACCCAGCATTCATGATATGCACTCTCTTAAGGCTGTGCAATTGGGCAATTAGTTGAATTAGTTGAAAGGGGTGTGTTCAAAAAAATAGCAGTGTGGCATTCAATCACTGAGGTCATCAATTTTGTGAAGAAACAGGTGTGAATCAGGTGGCCCCTATTTAAGGATGAAGCCAACACTTGTTGAACATGCATTTGAAAGCTGAGGAAAATGGGTCGTTCAAGACATTGTTCAGAAGAACAGCGTACTTTGATTAAAAAGTTGATTAGAGAGGGGAAAACCTATAAAGAGGTGCAAAAAATGATAGGCTGTTCAGCTAAAATGATCTCCAATGCCTTAAAATGGAGAACAAAACCAGAGAGACGTGGAAGAAAACGGAAGACAACCATCAAAATGGATAGAAGAATAACCAGAATGGCAAAGGCTCAGCCAATGATCACCTCCAGGATGATCAAAGACAGTCTGGAGTTACCTGTAAGTACTGTGACAGTTAGAAGACGTCTGTGTGAAGCTAATCTATTTTCAAGAATCCCCCGCAAAGTCCCTCTGTTAAAAAAAAGGCATGTGCAGAAGAGGTTACAATTTGCCAAAGAACACATCAACTGGCCTAAAGAGAAATGGAGGAACATTTTGTGGACTGATGAGAGTAAAATTGTTCTTTTTGGGTCCAAGGGCCACAGGCAGTTTGTGAGACGACCCCCAAACTCTGAATTCAAGCCACAGTACACAGTGAAGACAGTGAAGCATGGAGGTGCAAGCATCATGATATGGGCATGTTTCTCCTACTATGGTGTTGGGCCTATTTATCGCATACCAGGGATCATGGATCAGTTTGCATATGTTAAAATACTTGAAGAGGTCATGTTGCCCTATGCTGAAGAGGACATGCCCTTGAAATGGTTGTTTCAACAAGACAATGACCCAAAACACACTAGTAAACGGGCAAAGTCTTGGTTCCAAACCAACAAAATTAATGTTATGGAGTGGCCAGCCCAATCTCCAGACCTTAATCCAATTGAGAACTTGTGGGGTGATATCAAAAATGCTGTTTCTGAAGCAAAACCAAGAAATGTGAATGAATTGTGGAATGTTGTTAAAGAATCATGGAGTGGAATAACAGCTGAGAGGTGCCACAAGTTGGTTGACTCCATGCCACACAGATGTCAAGCAGTTTTAAAAAACTGTGGTCATACAACTAAATATTAGTTTAGTGATTCACAGGATTGCTAAATCCCAGAAAAAAAAATGTTTGTACAAAATAGTTTTGAGTTTGTACAGTCAAAGGTAGACACTGCTATTTTTTTGAACACACCCCTTTCAACTAATTGCCCAATTGCACAGCCTTAAGAGCGTGCATATCATGAATGCTGGGTCTTGTTTGTTTTCTGACAATCTACTGAACCTACTGGTAACTTGTTTGCCACGTAGCAATAAAAAATATACTAAAAACCTTGATTATTCTGGTTAGTCACATTGTACTGCTATTATTTTGAACAATACTGTACAAACAAAACAAACAATGCTTTATTTTCAGGTACAATAGGTGTGTTAAGCAGAACTATTCAATAAATTGAATGAACAGATATTAAAAACACATATTAATGTACAATGACATATTAAAAACTATATAAATTGATTCCTAAAGCAGCTGTATTACATTTCTTTAGTAAAGAGCAGTGAGTGTTTTGTTGTTTTATTAACGTTAAAGGAATACTGTAGTTCACCCAAAAATAAAAGTTCTGTCAGCTGTCTGTCAATTCTGTCATAGTTTTTTATTTTTGACATTGAGGTGGTTTTAAACTCAAATGAGTTTCTTTCCTCTTCTGTACATAAATTCTGTTTTGAGTAATGTGGAAAACCAAACAGTTTCTTGTCCACGGTGACTTCCATGGTATTTTTTGCTACTATCAAATTCAATGTGCAAGATATTTTAATAATAGGATTGGATACTCAGAAAATACTACAGAAAATCAAATTAATGTATTATTTTGTTTGAACTTCAGAAGGTGATAAACCTAATTTTTATTTTTATTTTTTTATTTTTAATAAGGTTAAAGCTGCAGTCGGTAACTTTTGACGCTCTAGCGGTTAATAAACAGAACTGCTTGCGTCTTGCGGAAGAACATCGTAGCCGGAACTACTTCTCTCTGTTTATGTCTATGAAGAATCACAAAGGTACTGGGTTACTCCGCCGCGGTATCCCCGAAGCAATCTAAAATAGTCCGAATATAAACACTTATTATAGGTGCACCCTAGTGATTCAGGACAAGCCAAAAACACGGTTTGGAAAATGGATTCATGGTTTACTCGTAATTATATACATTTTTCTACATTTTGAACACAAACAAAGTTACGGACGGCAGCTCTGATTGGTTGTTTCTTACCGGGAGTGATGTATTTCTGCAAATGGCAATAGGAGCACTGGGAGGAGCCAGAGGAGCTTGATTTTTTCACGGATTATCTGTCTCATATTCTACTGTCAGGACATAATGACAGGTTTCACAAATACATTTTTACAAAAGTTACCTACTTCAGCTTTAAGCAGTTTCTTTTACTGAGCTTATATATATGTATATATATATATATAAAAAAAGAAAACAGACAAAATTGTGACGCACCTACATGGATTAATTGTCACGCATCTAGATTAGATTAAGATCTCCCAGACAGAAGAGGGATAATTTCCTTTGCCTCTAAAATACATTTATAAAACTGATAGTTCCGGTCCTTGATTGTGATTGGCTGAGCCACGTTCGAACTTGCTGTAAATTACTCTACAAACATACACCTTTGTTTACGTTTGCGTGTTGCTTGACGACCACTTTGTTGCAACCACAACTGATTCTTCTGAATTACATTCATGAAGAACATTCTGATTACATTGTTTTGTAGAAGAATACGGTTTTTATTCATATCATTACACTTTATTTGCTCTGTTTTATTTTGTGAAACCGTACTGCATATATATAGAATAACTGTTTTACAAAAGCATTAAGTACCATGAAGCCTTGGTTTACCGTGAATTTATTACAACTAAGGGGCATTGTTAGGCATGACATAAAGCAGAGTAAACCACATGGTTTACCTTTAGTAAACCAGGGCTTCTTGGGGCTTATTGCTTTATTTTGCTGTGTTTTTAAATGCCCAACCAATTTTTCCTCGACTTTTTGCAGGTGAAGGGAATGAAGAGATCGGAAACATGATCCAGAATTACATCAAAGAGATCGAGGAGCTCAGGTAATGCATGCAAACACCATACACCCATATCTCAGAGGTTCTAATAACTTCTCTAAATGTGTAAAGTTTGTGTGTGTTATGTGGTCTTCAGGGCTAAGCTACTGGAGAGTGAGGCTGTAAATGAAAACCTGCGGAAGAACCTGTCCCGCGCCTCCAGCCGCACCTCATTTTACGGTCCTACCTCAATTACCCCCGGCCAACTTGCACCTGAAAAAGACGCCACAGAAATCATTGAAATTGCAAAGAAAGACCTGGAGAAACTGAAGAAAAAGGAGAAGAAGAAAAAGAAGAGGTAAGCTTCTGACATTGATGCTTTTAACCATGCAGCTGAGGAGCAAGAAACTCCGATTTCCTTTTTATACCTGGACAAAGGAGGGTGTGTCAGGGGATCGTTCTGGTCTGCTGAATGCTTCAAATATGTGGTATACAATTTCTTGCTTCCTCACAGGCATCCTTATTGTGATGAGTTGCTTCCAATAGGAAACATTTGAAACATGCTGTAAAGAAAATGCATGCATGTGTGCTGTCCATCTTTGTCACAAGTTCTACTTCCCCTGACCTTTTCACCCAAATGCATTTGTCAGCTTGGTTATATCAGTAAGTAAAACAAAAAGGTAGCTGACCAATGGTAATAGGTTATATAAACTAAAATAGTCATAATTTAGTATAAATTAGTCATAAATGAATGCCATTTAGTCATAAATTATCATCATTTTAGTATCCTTAATGTGGAAAATGAATTAAAACTATTTAATATAGGTATTGTGAGTGTAGAGATATTATTGTGTAATTTGCAATGATTCCTGGCAGTGAAGTCACTGCTAAATTCAGTTTATATCAGATTATTTTAATCCAAAAAAAAAGAGGAAAATTTGTAAGGTATTCCTGTTTCTCACGTGTTCTTTTCTGCCATCATCTTTGGCACTGTGGTTCCTCTTACTCTCACTTCACCTCACCTCCACCAAACCCCCTCGCTCTTGAAGACTCCAGCAGATGGACGAAGGTGCTCATGAAGATCTTGAGAACATCAGGTTCGAGAATGTCATTAAATGCAGTTGTTCCACTAACCGTAGTCACAGCAACATGGAAAAAGTTGACCCATTGTACTTTCTCCTTCTCTTCTCTAATATAACAATTCAAAACATATCACCGGGTAAAGGGTTTAGTGTTTGTGAACCTGTTTCAAGTCCTAGTGAGCTGCCTTTGTGTCTGGTTTCTACAGTACATAGTCAGCAGAACCAACTAGCACTCTTCAGGTTAAGCACACTGTAAAATTTGACATTAGCATGTTGATAAGCTAATACTTGTTTACTTAAAACATAATAGATAGGCCTGATACATAGTTCACAAGTATTGGGTGAAATAGTCCATTTGCAATTAGATTTAACTATTTTTATTGAATCTTGTCTTCTCTCAGTGACGTCTGAGTATTATAAAAGATGGCATGTTACTAGGCTACCATGTTGAAAAAAACTGCATGCTGTATGCTGCTTAGGTATGTTTTGAAGCATGACTGCTGGTTTGAACTGGTCATGAGCTGGTTTAAGCCGGTCATATGCTGGTCCTGAGCAGGAGGTAGCCAGCACATATGACCAGCTTAGGAACAGCACATGACCATCTTAAACCAGAACATACTGTACTGTATGACCAGTTAAGGACCATCTTAAACCAGCAGCCATGCTTCACAACATACCTAACCAGCATATGCAATTTTTTTTTTCAACAAGGTAATGTTTGATTCTTTGCCTAGCATAGCAATACACAAATAGAAAAATACATACAAATAAAAATATCAACGAATTTACAATGTGGGATCTCGAATTGCCTTGTCCATGTGTGATACGGCCATACATGTGGGTCAAAAGAACAGATCTTAGAAGGCAATACATGATATTTAAGACAAATTATTCATGAAAAGGTGTCCTCTTACTGTATATTGCTTGGACAAAATTTCTTTGTGAAATTGAAATATGTCAAAAAACAAAACTAAACTGAAATGTTAAGAAAACCCCCAAATCAAATGAATAAATAATACAAATACAAGAAAGCACTTCATATGTTTTAACAAATTTCCATTTCAAATTTGAGAAAACTATTATATTTTAATCACGATCTAAACAAAGATGCTGCATACATGCAGCATGAACAGGTTTTATGCTAAATAGATTGTATAATTTAGACAATTTAAAGCAAAAACAGAATGGTCTGACTTTAACTTTGTGAAACTATCTGCACGAAACAAAAACAGCAGACAGGGTGAATGAAAACGTAAATTCATTCTCTCCCAGCAGGTGGCACTTATGGAACGGCAGTGACACTTATAAACACTTTAATATGCATTATACAGAGACAAGAAAATACCATCTAAACTTTTCTTAAGTCAGTCAGTTCCTCTCGGAGATAAGTTCATTTAAACTCCCAACCCCAAATGTATCGCAGTTTGTTTAAGATCTCGACCGAATTGAATTGTCACATATTTGTATGTGACATATTTCAACCGGCTTTGTGTGCATCATTACTTCCATAGTCAGGAGCACATCTGTGTTGCCTTAAAATGTTTTCTAGGCAGGTAGCTCACTAGGGTTTGGAACAAAGCTTTTTAGACTCTTTTATCAAAACCTCATTCATTTAGTCAAGTTTTATTTTAGTAGCCCTTTAAGATGTGTACTCAACTCACATTCATGTTGATAAATACGTGATGCTGCTTTAGAGTCTAACAGTGTAATAGGCTCAGCTAATTCACTAACACTGAATGATTTAATCAGTAAATAATAGATCTTGGAATCAAGTAATTTGTGCTTCAAAGTCCCCATCAAATCAAAATAAACATTTTTGGATGCTCCTTCAATGGGACACACATCAACGCTGCAAAGAGGATTGTGATCATCAATGTTTGAACTGGGTCTTTAAGCAAATGATGGTACTAAGGGGTTTGTTTTTATTGAGTTTGATGTACAGTAATGGGTTTAATGATGTTCTTGTGATGCAGTGTCATAAAAGAGGAGGGGCCAGATAATGAGCAGGATAAAGAGGCCTCCGAAAGAGCAAACGAGGAGCCAGAAGCAGTAAGTCCTGTGTGTACAAAAGATGTTTGCTGTTTTAATGTATTGATCATTCACTGTCTCTGAGATTCAGTGAGGCTACTATTTGCTTCTAACAATGCCAATTCTCTTGCAGGATGTGAGTGATCATGATGAAGGTGAGGAAGCTGAGGGTGATGAAGAGGAGGATGAGATGGAGGTAGACAGCTCTGATGAGTCCGAGTCTGAGGAGGAAAAGGTAAAATGTCTGCATTTAATATGTGATGGTTCAGATCTTTTTTATATTAATGAATGTATTTGTTTGTCTGTTTGTTTTGGAAAAAGTTGGATAAGTCTGACAAACTTGAAAAAGTGGTTTGTTTTTAAAGTAAGTTTAAGGGACACAACATAATAAAGCTATGTATTCATATATTCTGCGGGCATACATTGTATTTATTTTTATTTTTTTAATAATCTGATAATTAATGGTTTTATAAGTTTAATATCTGTGGCACATCAGTTTTTCAAAATTCCTTTGTTTAATATTTATTAAATTATGTTATACTATAAATTTAATAAAACATTGTATTAACATGCTAATTTTAAATATTTTTTAAAAATAATTGTTTAATCATTTTATTTATTAACTTGATAAGCCTGGCTTTTGTTGAGGTTAAAAACCTTTATTCTCTGCATGTGTGTGTATTAACAGAGGACTTCCAGGCAGATCTGGCCAACATCACGTGTGAGATCGCCATCAAACAGCGGCTGATCGATGAACTGGAGAACAGTCAGAGGCGTCTGCACACCCTCAAACAACAGTACGAGCAGAAACTCATGATGCTGCAGAGCAAAATCAGAGACACACAGCTGGAGAGAGACCGTGTACTGCAAAACATGGGTACAACATACACACAGTATATGGATAAACAACAAACTATTCAAGTAATGAATGTTTCAAAAAGATGATCACATTGTGAATTAAATTTACTCTCAGTAAATCTCTTGTGCCCTCTTCTGGTTGGATTTCGAAACAGCTGCAATGAAAATGCAAAACATAACTTAATGAAATGTTAAAGGCATTTTACACACCACATGCTTAAAATAAGCAAAAAATAAGTTGCACAACTGCTTAACAGTCGCAGAACTGTTTGCTACTTAAATGTCCAAATGTATAATTCATTATAATCATATTTCTGTGCAGGCTCAGTGGAGTCATGTACGGAGGAGAAAGCGAAAAAGATAAAGTCAGAATATGAGAAGAAGTTGAACTCTATGAACAAGGAGATGCAGAAGCTGCAGTCGGCACAAAAAGAACATGCACGTCTGCTGAAGAACCAATCGCAGTACGAGAAACAGCTGAGGAAGCTACAGCAGGAAGTGACTGAGATGAAGAAAACCAAGGTAGGCTTGTTTGTGCCGGGCCGGTTACACTCACAGCAGCCACGGGGTCTAATCGTTGTCTTTGTTTCGCTCAGGTGGTTTTGATGAAGCAGATGAAGGAACAGCAGGAGAAGAACCGAGTCACGGAGACCCGTCGCAGCCGAGAGATCGCCACACTCAAGAAAGACCATCGCAAACAGGAGGTGACCCACTGTACCCTGAACAGCCCCAGAGAATTATGGGGAATTCTCAGACACAATTCCTGCTCATTCTCTTTTTCTCTCTCTTTCTTGTCTCTTTTAGCACCAGCTAAGGCAGCTTGAAGCTCAAAAGAGACAGCAGGAGCTCATTCTGCGCAGGAGGGCAGAGGAGGTGACAGAAACAGGATTATTGGGGAATTACCGTGTTTTGTTGTTTGTTTGTTTTTGTTAAAAAAGCATTGGTTTGATGGCAGTAGAGACACAACTTCTCAAAAAGAGTTTTAGCATGCTGACAGTCCAAAAGTTTTCACTAAACCAAACCATGTTTGTTTATTTTGTCATTTTTAAATTCTAGAGATTAACCATCCTGGCCAATATCTAATGTACATTATTTAAGTTTATGATAATATAATTCAAGTTAATTATTTTTTTTTTTCTTTTTTTTTTACTTAAAATCAAATAAAATTAGTTTAACATGAAATCTTAAAGCGATTGATGACCCCAAACTGAAAAATCTTTTATAAATTGCTTAGCCTCGTGTTGTTCCAGATCTGTAAGACTTTCATTCCACTTTGAAACATACATTTCTGGCCCTCCATTGAATGTCCATTCCATTAAGACTTTGATGCTTCAAAAAGTGCATAAATCCATTGTAACAGTAATCCATATGAAGGGAGCAGTTTAATTCAGATATGATAAACAGATTTAATTTAAACTCGTATTTGCATAAAAATGTTGTGTTACTGTACATGTGTGTGTAAAAATAAATAAATCTATTTATTTATAAAATAAAATAAAACAATTGCAAGGTTAACTGAAAGATTAAACAATGTATAAAAAATAACAGTAAACAAAAAATGAAAATAAATAGAGAAAATAAACAAAAAAATTCAATCTTTCAGGTTTCAATAAAAATAGCTTCATTTGTTTTACCGATAACAAAAAACATGAGGGTAAATAATGACATTTATCTTAATTTTTGGGTGAGCCATCCCTTTACTCACTTAATAGAAAAAATATTATTTATTCTTTGAATCAGATAACTGCCCTGAGGCGCCAGGTGCGACCAGCATCAGGCAAGGTTAACCGTAAGATCAGTTTACCGGAGCCTTTGCAGGAATCTTCAGCCCGTACGGCTCCTGTCCGACCACAAACCACTGGGGCCACAGCTCCTAATGGGACGAGGTGATGTGCGTTTCATTTCAGAAGGGCTGACTCCTGGGTATCTGAGTGACTGATGTGCTCATGATATTTGTATTTCAGAAAGTACCAGATGAGAACAGGAGGGCTGTACTCTACCAGGACGGCGCGGGCCAAATGGCAGACGCTAGAGCGGCGCATTAGTGACATCATCATGCAGAGGATGACCATCTCCAATATGGAGACTGACATGAACCGCTTGCTTAAGGTGACCATGAACAGCCTTTAATTATTACATTTTTTATTATTATTATTAAAGAAATTAAATCAAACAGGTTTTAAGCAAATTCGAGATTTAGTTATTTGACAAACTTTTCGGTTTTATTCTGCGTTTACAGCAACGTGAGGAGTTGACCAAACGCAGAGAGAAGGTGATGAGAAAGAGGGACAAAATTGCCAGTGAAGACACAGATGCTGATAGGACAATTCTCTCTTTTACCGAAGAGATGGAGTCGCTGACCGCTAACATCGACTACATCAACGACAGCATTGCAGACTGCCAGGCCAACATCATGCAGATGGAAGAGGCCAAGGTGCATATGGGACACAGGAGATCATGTTATACACAGTATTACACTCTAATACACATAGTAAAATAATAATAATATACCAGCAGTCCCCATTTATGATGAAAAAAAAAAATGCATTGTGGGACAGATAACATTGATTCCATGGTTCGCTATAGGAGGAGGGAGATACAGTGGACGTCTCTGCTGTGATCAGCTCATGCACTCTATCAGAGGCCCGTGTCTTACTCGACCACTTCCTCCTAATGGCAATCAATAAGGTACTGGAGCTAGATTTTCAGTTTGACATTAGAGATGCTAAATATTCTTAGATAATTCTTAGATTTGCATTTGCGTTTGTGCTTAACATATTAGCTTTATTTTTTTCAAACACTGAAATTTTTTTTAAGACATTATATTCTCCTGGATAATATAATATAATATAATATAATATAATATAATATAATATAATATAATATAATATAATATAATATAATATAATATAATATAATATAATATCCTTTTTAATTTTTTTTTCTTTTTTGTTAATTTATAATAAATATTAAGTTTCATTCAGTTTATAATATAATATAATATAATATAATATAATATAATATACTAGCTTAGATACCCCTCGAAAGTACATTGTGTTTCTGTTTTTCTTTTTGTTAATTTATAATAAATATTAAGTTTCATTCAGTTCATAATATAATACAATATAATATATATATATAATATATATAATATATATATAATATATATATATATATATTTGTCAAGCTATCTTTGTATTATGTTTGTTGGGATTGAGTCATCATCTTCTCTTAAAAAATAATATCAGTCGACCACTATTTTAGTGACTGTAAAATTTTGGTATCAGCCAAAATATCCACAAGTGGCATGTTTTTAAATTAGATATAATTTGTTAGAGTGATTACCATTGGTATAATTATTATCATTGGAACAACAATAAATCTTTGATTTAAGATTTTAGATAAAATAAGAAGACATCTGTAATACATTTTGTTTACATAATATGAACCATATTTCTCAATGCAACAGAATATTTAATAATGTAGGCCAGGACTTTTAACACCTGACTGGTTAAACACCTGACTGGTTAAAAGATTGTTATAATGATATCCACACCCGCAAACATTTCAATGTCCAACACTGTTCTCAGGGCTTACAAGCTGCTCAGAAGGAGTCTCAGATCAAAGTGATGGAGGGTCGTTTGAAACAGACCGAGATAAACAGTGCCACACAGAACCAGCTGCTCTTCCACATGCTGAAGGAGAAAGCAGAGCTCAACCCTGAACTGGACGCCCTGCTCGGGAATGCTCTCCAAGGTCCGACACACATAAACGCACCATTCCCATTTAGCTGTGTGGTTTGCGTTATCTAGACTTACTCCTTTGAGATCACTTAAGTTTGATTTTGATTTGCTTTTGTCTTTTTGTTGCCTGGATTCTAACAGAACTAGGTAGCGTGCCATCGGGTAAGTTGAGGCCAATAGAGTTATCCACCGGTGCATGTGTCTCTCCCTCAGACTAACAGACAGTAACAGGAGCGTAGAGCTTGCTTGAACCCCCTGTGGACTTTACTCTTTGAGGAACATGTCTCTCAACTGGAGCATCAGCTATAAAAGCACTTCAAAATCTTTAAGAGCTTAAAGACCCTTGCAGGATGTAGAGTCTGCTAGCTGTTGTTTGTTTGTGATAGTGTTAGATTCCGCTCTAATTCCAGTATTATGCTGGGGTGTAATAATAATAATATTACTATTATCATCTTCATCATTATTATTAATATTGCTAGGAAATATATGCTTATATATATTTATTTATTCATTTATTTTTTATTTGTTTAATTTTGTTGGTGATATAAAATTAACCAACATTGTGAATACTTCAAGGATATTAACACCATTTTACATTTATTAATGTCTTCACTATTCCTTGTGATATTTTTATAGCATGTTTATAAGAATATTTAAGAGTACATTTAAGATATTTAAACTACATTAGCAAAAATGCAGGTCGATATGGGAAGTTCTCACAAATCAGTTCTTTTAAACAGTCTGTTTCAATAAATCAGTTACATTATTTTTGTGCCCTCAGATTCCAGATTTTTAAATACGGTAGTTGTATCTCGGCTAAATGCTGTCCTATCCTAACAAGCCATACATTAAAGGAAAGCTTATATATTCCGCCTTTAGCTGATGTATAAATCTCAATTTCGAGAATTGATTTATGACTGGTTTTGCGGTCAAGGGTCACGTTTTACATTAATAATGTTTGAATATGTTTAGTGGTACATATAAATAAATGATTAAATATGAGATTATTTAATAACTGTTACTAGATTTATTTTTTATTAGGAGTAGTAATTATTTCTTCAAGCATTTTTGGGCACATTTTAAATCTAGTTAGTAAAACTTAAAAAAAAAAAAAAAAAAAAAAAAAAAAAAAAACTTTAAAATTAAATAAATTATTTTCATTAATTAGAGTCACTTTTCAGGTGGTAAAACATACAGCTGAACTAAATAATAATTTACTAGTTTCCTTTCTCTGTGTCTGACCTAGTGACCACACATCCTTACAAAAATATGTTTGCAACCCTAATACTGGTGTCCTGGCTGTAGACTGACCATATCTGCTCTCCTCTAGTTCTGTTGAATTCAGGGTTGTGATAACAACACTATTATGCATGTCGCTTCAATAATAATGTTCACTGATACCATACTGACAAAGCTAAAATGAGGGAGCACGAGTGTTTCTGAATGCTGAAGTGTGTGTGTTTATGTGTGTTTGCTCAGAAAATGGTGATGAAAGCAGCAGTGATGAATCAGCACAGAGTCCGGCTACAGAGAAAAGGTGAAGCACTACAGTTAGGCCAATAAAGCTCTTTAAACTGAATTGTAAATCTGTCTTGATATTATTTTATCTATAAAACACGTTCACTTGATTCAGTTGAGACATGTGGTGAAAGCTAATTTAATCTACTTCTGAAATTGTTTGTTGTGCACTTTTTTTTGCAAATGGTTATTTGGCTCCAGTGTGCATTTCGATCAATATCAGCATCTCACAGGAACTTACAGTTTTGCTTTTTCTATGTCTCTTGCAGTTGTTTGGCTTCGGATCTCATGAAACTTTGCGGAGAAACCAAAGCCAGGAATAAGGTTGAACAGTAGTAATTATATATATATACACACACAACTCACTGGCCACTAAATAGTAAGGTACACATGTTCGATTGCTTGGTGACACAAATTGCTAATCAGCCAATCACATGGCAGCAACTCAGTGCATTTAGGCATCTAGAAGTGGTAAAGATGACTTGCTGAACTTCAAACCGAGCATCAGAATGGGGAAGAAATGGGATTTAAGTCACTGTGGCGAGTGGGGCGGGGCCGAGAGGCGTGGGAACGAGGAGTGAGGCCAGGTGTAGTGATTGGGGATGAGCTACACCTGCGCCCCACCGCCAGTATCGAGTCCCACGTAGGAGATGGAAGGATATAAAACTGGAGCGACTATAGTGAAGGACGAGAGAGGACCAGGCCTGGGCAATATTTTATGTTTTGGTTTTGATTTATGCGCACCAGTCGTCCGTGAGGGGCTGGTGCGCTGTTTTGTGTTTATTTTATAATTAAAGTTTCGTTTTGATTGTGCGCCGGTTCCCGCCTCTTTCTTCCCGATGATTAGGAAGTTTTTTATCATTACAGTCACTTTGAACACGGAATGGTTGTTGGTGCCAGACGGGCTGGTCTGAGTATTTCAAAAATAGCTGATCCACTGGGATTTTCATGAACAACCATCTCTAGGGTTTAAGTGAAAGTGAAAGTGACGTGACATTCAGCCAAGTATGGCCATGACATTCCCCTTAATCCAAAAAAGAGAAAATATCCAGTGTGTGGACAAAAATGCCTTGGTGATGTCAGAGGTCAGAGGAAAATGGGCAGACTGGTTAGAGATGATAGAAAGGTAACAGTTACTCCAATTAGGACAATAGAAGATTAGAAAAAAGTTGCCTGGTCTGATGAGTCTCAATTTCTGCTGCGACATTCAAATGGTAGGGTCAGAATTTGGTGTAAAGAACATGAAAGCGTGGATACATCTTGCCTCGTCTCAACGGTTCAGGCTGCTGGTAGTGGTGTAATGGTGTGGGTGATATTTTTGGCACACTTTGGGACATTTAGTACCAATTGAGCACCATATAAACGCCACAGCCTACCTGAGTATTGTTGCTGACCATGTCCATCCCTTTATGACTACAGTGTACTCATCTTCTGACTGCTACTTCCAGCAGGATAATGCACCATGTCACAAAGCTCAGATAATCTCAGACTGGTTTCTTGAACATGACACTGAGTTCACTTTACTCAAATGGCCCCCACATTCACCAGATCTCAATCCAATAGAGGATTGACACTGTGATTAAATCCTATTGTGACAAGTAGTTTGGTTCTGGTTTTGTATTATTTACTTCCTACTATGTTATCCGCATAATTATGGTTTAGCTAATTGCTAATTATAAACCCATAATACTAGTTTATCATACAGCAATAACAACAACAATAGAAGCCCTAATTATCTTAATTGAGGAGAAAAAAGAATGGGTTGGGAGCATAAACTAAGCTGAATACTAGATCATGAGACAAAAGCATGACAAAAATAGTTCCTGATGTACAAATTAATTATTTGAGTTTATAATACATTTAGGCTCGCAGAAGAACCACCACCCAAATGGAGCTGTTGTACGCAAACTCTGGTGACACTGAAGCCCCTCCAGAGGATTTCTCTGCCCCTTTGCTTCCTGTAGTGGAGAGTCCAGAAGGACATAAAGAACCAATGCCCATTCCCCACTTAGGGGACAGAGACTCAGTGGACTTCAACTCTAGCTTAGCAACCAGAACAAATGCTGCGTGAGTGCTTTGTGAACATATATCATTTAAAAACAAGTAAAATCCATGTATTACATAAACATTTATTTTCACAATCATTTTTGAATAAAGTCCTTTATTCTAAACTGCTCAAAAGCACGTTGAGACATTCTAATAAACATTACAGTCACGTCTGATGGGATGTTTTTAAGTCGCACTGACTTTTGTCTAATGCGTAGCTCCAGTGCCAGATCTCCCACCGCTCCAGAAAGGAAGTCTCTGGACCGCTCACCTCTCACCCGCAGAAGAGCTCAGGACAGGAGCCACAATCCTACAGAACGAATCAAAACCCTGGACAAACAGTAAGAAATAGCCTGTTACACATAAACATCTTGCTTCCAAGCATCTTTGATTTATTTGTTTACAGATGTTCTAAATGTCTTTAATTACTAAAGTGAACATCTATACTTTCATTCAGTGAACAAAAACAAAGTTTACTAAGGCAAGCATTAATAGTACTGTAATAATTAATCACTATAGAATAGAATAATAATTCTAGGCTCAAACAGCCTAGAAGACTTAACAACCAGCCTGATCACCATAACAACAATCTTTATAAAGCAATTACCATTACAAAACAACTACTTTTGCAAGTATCTGTCTCTCCACTTCAAAACCTGTTTTGCTTTGATCTTCTCGTAATTGCTTCTCTGTCTGACCCTGCATTAATGTGGCAGTGGTGGCTCTTGTTGCATATTGTCTGTGGTGTTCAGTTTGGACATGGGTAGATACATATCTGCTATTGTAAAGGCCTTCACTCATTCAAAAGTACATAATAATGACACGTTTTTAAGGATATCATTTACTGTAAAGAAATTATTAGCAATTTCACCAATCATTTATTTTCCCTCCACATACAACATCTTAAACGGATAGTTCGCATAAAAATGCAAACTCTGACATCATTTACTCACACTTTAGTGTTTTTTTCTCTTCTTCTTCTTCTTCTTCTTCTTCTTCTTCTTCTGTTGAGCACACAATTATAATTTCTAAGCATTTATAGAATGTGGGTAATCAAACAGTTTACAGTAGCTATTGACTTCCATAGAATGGGAAAATGCATATAATGGAAGACAATGGCTACTGTAAACTGTTTGGTTACCGCCTTTTCTTCAAAATATCTTCTTTGGTGTCCAGCGGAAAAAAAAAAGGTCCATTGATCATTTGCAACAGTTAACTATTGTTAGAATTCCTATTGTAATGACTGGACTTATCCCCATAAAAAATTCTGATTTTAAATGAATCCAGTTATTTCTGTAGAAATCCACGCAATCAAGGGGTTTTGTGTGAGGGCAAATTTGTTTCCCACACAGATTTCACAATGAAATTAAGTTGGTAATGTGGATTTCACCACAGTGACCAACAGAAAATGGCTTGGTTGACCATTGTGTGAGCTGTGCTTCACATTGGTACACCCGAAATCTGCATGGGAAAATCTTTCGCCCTCACAAAAAAACATCCTATACCTTGGTTTCCTGTCGAAATTAATGTATTTTGCAGGCAAAAATTCACAGAACAATGGTAATTTTGATCACACGTTTAGAACCTATGATACCTTAAATTGCTCTCTAGCTAGGCAGTTTGCTATGGTTTGAAACATAGCCAGTGTATTATATTAGTCTGATTTGACTGAATGTTTAAATGCTGTATCATGTGTTTTTTGGTCCAGAGGTGCGTCAAGCCTAGCTCCGGTGACCCGCTCCAGTCGAGCAGGCAGACTGCAGTGTGTGCACGTGGCCGAGGGTCATACTAAACCCCTGCTGTGTGTGGACTCAACCGATGATCTGCTCTTCACTGGCTCAAAGGGTCAGTGAACTTTATGGTTTTTATGTAAAGAGTGACAGCCTTATAAACAGGTCTTTACTACAGTAAAATTACAAAAAAAGTATATATTTAACACTTCACTAAATGTCACCTCAAGCACAGTCAGCCATTTATATATTGTACCATATATTACACAGTTGATTAGCTAATAAAAAATTCAGGTAATACTTTTAATCTTCTAGCAACAGTAAATATAAGGGGGTTAGGTTGGAGGGTTTATTAAAACATTCAAACCATGGTGAACATCATTTCTAGAGAACTCTGTACACAAACTCTACAGGTAAAAAAAGAGCATTTCCGCTGTTGGCACAATGCAAACTAGCAATGTGCTAGCAGAATTTATATTTAGTTGAACCTAACTGCATTTGTTTATTCAATATAATCAATTATAAATGCAGGGAATTTCTGCTTCTGAATTTAGGTTGTTACCCATAAAGCATTGCCAGTACAAGAATGATAAACATTGTGTTGATAAACATTGATAAACATTGTGCCTAGTGGTTAGAGAGTTTGACTCCTAACTTTAAGGTTGTGGGTTCAAGTCTTGGGCAGGCAGTACTATGACTTAGGTGCCCTTAAACTGAGCACTGAACCCCCAACTGCTCCCCGGGCACCGTGTTCACTGCTCTGTGTGTGCACTTTGGATGGGTTAAATGCAGTGCAGGAATTCTGAGTATGGGTCAAGATACATGGCTGTATGTCACATCACTTTTACTTTCTATCCCCATCCCTTCCTCTTTTTATCTCAGATCGCACATGTAAAGTGTGGAACCTGGTAACGGGTCAGGAGATCATGTCTCTTGGAGATCATCCCAGTAGTGTAGTGTCAGTTCGATACTGTTCCAGCCTGGTCTTTACTGTCTCTACTAATTATGTCAAAGTATGGGATATCCGTGACTCCGCCAAATGCATCCGCACCCTCACGTGAGTCATTCTGGTACTGTTTGATTCAACCTGTCCTCCAACCAATATGCTTGTATAGGTCTTTTGTCCAAATCCCTGAAATACGACCCATCAGAGCGTATACTACAATTACGCCCCTATCGGTAAAACGTCGTTATCATATTAATGCTTTGTACTCTTTTATTTGCCCCCTGGTTTGCGTTTCGTTTAGTTCAGTTAGTAGATTATTGCGTTATACCTTGATATGTAATCATGCTATCATGGGTTCGATCCCAGGGAACAGACATGCACGAAAATGTATATTCTCAATAAATCATAATTTAGCATGATTTCTGTGAGGGTTAGGTTTAGGGGTGGGGTTAGGTGTGGTCATTCGAACGAATAAGTAAAAAAAAAAAAAAAAAAAAAAAAAACTACCTACAGTAGTAAAATATGTAGTAAATACTATGAGATAGGTGTAAAACCCCCACACATTGCATTTAAATAAACGTGCGTTTTGATTGGTAATAACGTTATACGTCAATTCAAGACGACAGACGCAACGCAATACTGTATTTTTACGCCCGCTAGAGGGCGCTTAACTTTAAAACTTAAATATAGGTCATAATAAATGCTTGCACAAACTACCTATATGGTCTTTTTTGTTGGAGGACAGGCTTGTTTGATTTATTTAAAGCCATTGTTCTTTGATGAATATAAATATTTGGTCACACTTTATTTTAGGGTCCAATTCACACTATTAACTAACCATTAACTATTACTCTTGCCTCAATTAACTCTTTATTTGATGCTTACTTATAGTTTATAAGGTAGTTGTTAAGTTTAGGGAATTGGGTAGGATTATGGATGTCATGTATTATATGTACTTTATAAGCACTAATAAACAGCCAATATGTTAATAATAGGCATGCTAATAAGCAACTAGTTATCAGTGTGAATTGGACCCTATACTAATGTGTTACCAAATATTTTACTTATGGATGCTCATTTTATCCCTCTGTCTCCTTCAGCTCTTCTGGACAGGTGTCTCAAGGTGATACGTGTGGGAGCAGTTCTGTTGCCATTCCTCCAGGGGAAAATCAGATCAATCAGATCGCCCTCAATTCTTCCGGAACGTTCCTTTATGCTGCATCAGGCAACACGGTCAGGATGTGGGACTTGAGAAGGTACTGAACAATTTTACCATGAGTGTCTGGAAGTTATTTACAGTGCTAAATAGAAACTATGAAGAAATCCATTCTATAATACTCAAATGCGTTCTATGGTACTCAAGGTGATAGAGTTACCTTCAAATATGCAAATTAAGCCAACGAAAAAAGTACTTGTTTAACTGATCTGGGGTGTGTTTCCCAAAAGCTTTGTTAGCTGTTACCAACATTCGAGACAGTGTTTCCTGAAACCACCAATGTGGTTCGCCGTTTGTGTGGTTGGAACTACAGTTTTTGACCTGTGGTCAGAAGCCTAATTTCTTGTTACTGTGACATTCTAAATGACATGCATGACTGGTTTGTTGTGTTTGGCAGTGTGCCATCTACCAGTTGCCCAGTGCCTAGTTTTTTTTTTCTGTAACCATTTTTAAGTTGCGTTTTAAAATCTATTCCAATGTTAAATTACTAAATTGTAGCGGTTAA
Source organism: Carassius auratus (assembly GCF_003368295.1). Lineage (NCBI taxonomy): Eukaryota > Metazoa > Chordata > Actinopteri > Cypriniformes > Cyprinidae > Carassius > Carassius auratus. Next base: position 21,809,223 of record NC_039271.1, on the reverse strand, counting down.
TTCCATCATTAAGTCTCCATCCACACATTATTAATTTGTGTTGTCTACAGGTTTGTATCTACTGGGAAACTGACGGGACATCTGGGGCCAGTAAAGTGTCTTATGGTAGATCAGGTGGGGAAGGGTCAAGATGTGGTCATTACAGGCTCAAAAGATCACACCGTGAAGGTATGTTTGGACATTATAACATGCTCTCTGTGAAGTAACATAAGAGTCCCTATGGGTGCACATGCTGATTTCCATATGATCATTTTCACCTTTTGGTCATAGCTCATGCACAATTACATAAGCTGTTGTAGTTTTTATGGATGCTTGGACAAAAACAATAATTTAAACTATTAATATGGCCTCAAATGCAACAAGAAACAAAATGGCTGTCCAGGAATATGCTTTTGGACTCTGATAGACATGCTTTTTGGGATTTGTGATGCATCTCTAAAGCTTTTATTTTCTTGTGTTGTAGATGTTTGACGTGGTGGAAGGTGCTCAGGGCAGCATCAGCGCCACACATCATCTCGACCCATCCCATCAGGATGGGCTGGAGGCTCTGGCCATTCATGGCGAAACACTTTTTACTGCTGCCAGAGACTCCTGCATTAAAAAATGGGACTTAACCCACAAACAGCTTCAAGAGGTAAGTACTTTTGCATGGAAAGGCAGGATTGCGATAAAAGCTTTGGCTGTGTTCCAAATCCTAGTGAGGTGCCTACCTTAGCAGCATTTTTTTAGACGTCTTTTCCAAAGCTACTTGTATGCAGCAGAACTATGGTGCCTGATTTTAATACAGCATATGGTTGTGACTCAACTGTTAGGCAACATTGCATGTATACTTTGAAGTTAATCAGTCCTTGACCTTGTCATTCCATTCAAGATGATAGAATCAAGATAAACTATTGCTATAAATATACCTCTGTTTCATTTAATACTGAAAAAGTACTCTTAGAAAATGCTTATGTTTAAATATCATTTGTGTGATATGCATTTTTATGGTTAAGGTTTTGGTGTCTCGAGGTGTCAGATTAGCCACAGGCTAACACTAAACTCTGTTGAAAATTATTTGATGATCTGTGAATTGCTCTTATGAGAAGATTAAGATGTTAGCCTAGCATAACATGCTGCATTCAGTACATTTGGAATCAGTTGTCATTAGTCTAATTTGTTGGTGTTTCATTAATTTGTTAGTTTAGCAAATATGCTAATGCCAAACTCTTAATTCGAATCAAGTAAGTCTTTAATACTTGGAGAAAGCTGAATAAAGACTGAACAAAGGAAAAGCCTCACACCTTCAGTTATCCTGCTGTAATTGATTTGTTTGCATGTTTTCTTCATATTGTAGCAGGTAGAACGGGCTCATTCTGATCTGCTGAGCTCTCTGGCGGTGGTCCCTGGCTCCAGCGCTGTTGTGAGTGGCTGCAAGGGTGGATTGCTCAAATTCTGGCACACAGACACGCTTAGACCTCTAGGAGAAATAAGGGGTCATGACAGCTCTGTCAATGACATCTGCACAAACGGCAGTCAGCTCTTTACCGCCTCAGAGTGAGTGACAGACATTCAGACATCAACAAAGGACACGCACTTACAGTGTGTATATCAGTGATGGGCATAGATTCATTTTTTTAATCTAGATTAATCTCACAGTAATCTTGGAATTAATCTAGATTAATCTAGATTAAAATGGCTCATTTGAATTCTGCCGAAGGCATTCAGAATATGTGTACTACCCAAATAAAATAATGACTAAAAGTAATGTTAAGTCTTTGAGAACGGGTTTCTGAAGACAGGTGGTGCATTAGACCAGGGGCTCATCTCCTGTTTCCAAAATGCCTCACAAACTGCTTGAGAAAGCTGTAAACGAATTCCACATTGCACAAGGTGCAAACAACCTTACGGCTGTTTCACACATAATCTGTCTGCAGTGCGTTTGCGTTTCGTATTTTTTTACGCACCCATGTTAATGGATTCAAGCGTTCACACGGTTGCGATCCGTCAGTGTGTTCCAGGAGCGTTGCGTCTGGAGCAGTGCAGCGATCGTTCACGTACCAAGTAGCGGACTGCAAATGCGTCCTGTGTGAAAGCACAATGAGTATGAGTCCGTGCTGCTTCTGCACCACATACGATACGCACTGCAGACGGATTATGTGTGAAACAGCCATGCGTCTTGTCGAGGTTTCCATTGGGAAGCTTCTTTAAAAAAAACAATTAAAATTCCCTGAAGCAAACCCGGCGGCAACTTAGCTACATCCACGATAGCACGTCACGTTTGTTGTGGTAATTACACAGTAGGCATACACACAGGTTTAAAGACTCGTTCTCGCCCCCTACAGATTCGGCTAGGTATACATCCGTGCTAAAATATCAAGGTGAAAGTCATCATAGCTCGCAGAGTATAGATCCAGCTCTCAACCCAACTTTGAGAATAGATTAAAGGCGATATTTTTTTTATCGCCCGATAAGAGTTTCACGGTAACGCGGCATGTTAACGCAGCATGTTAACGTCGATAACGGACCATCACTAGTGTGTGTATATATATATATATATATATATATATATATATAATACAAATAAAGATATTTTTCTTTGTCTAAGTATATTACTTTCCGGTTGATGTAACTGGTCAAATTGCCATGATGAAACTTTGTGACATATAAACATATAGAAAACAATTGTTAACACTGCTTTATAGTGTGCAGTGAAACTGTATAAATTGTTCATTTTAGTTCTCTCATTGTTTTTTCACAGTGACCGGACAGTGAAGTTTTGGCACGCGAAAGGATCTTTAGAGGATGGCATTCACTGATGAGAACAGAAGGTCACTGTTTGAAGGTTTTGGCTTCCTTTACCAATGTGACGCTTCTTTCCCGAATCTCTGGCAGCCATTTAGAGGAGAGCTTCCTGTTGTAACTGCTGTATATTTCCTCATGTACTGTGTTGAAGTGTCCTGTTTAGCTATTGCTGACCGTAAAGGGGGATGTTGTAGGTCAATAACTGTTTGTTGTTGTGGCATCTTCCTGAAGCTGGGCTTTTGGCAATCATGGACTGCTGTATGAGCAGTGTGTTTAAGAAGCACATGTGTTTGTGAACGTCATGTTGACTGGACTGAACCGATATGCCCTTAAATTATTTTTAATATTGATATCAGCTCTTTTAAGATGTTTGATGACCAAAGTTCGACTCTTTTTGTGTGAATTTTTCTAGTCGTTTCAATGCAACTGTACTGTAGTCTTAACTGCACTGGAATGGTTCAATGATATTTGCACCATTGTCTCTGTCTATTTTGTGTTCCACCGTTATATTAAGCCTCAACTGGTTTTTCATCTTCTGGTCGAAACTTTTGAGTATGCTGTACAAACATTTTTCCTGTGATGTACTGTAGTTATTATCAATGTCAGATGGTAAGTGAAATAAACTACATCTGCCAAAATTTTACAGGTGAAACTGTAATGTTTTAGTCTTACTGAATAATCTTGAACAAATGCATTTTACTATAATGTATATAACGTTGAGGATACAATGGATATAATGTTGAGTAGTGAAATTGCAGTGTCAGAATAATATCACTAGGGGGTAGTCTACACATAATGTACCGTGAACTGGCATTTATAGTGTATGTATATACTGTAGATGGTAAATACATGAGGACTGTTTGCGAGAAAAAAAAAAATTATATATATATATATATATATATATATATATATATATATATTTTTTTTTTTTTTTTGTAACATTTTATAAAATGTAAAATCACTCTTAGAAATTAGTAAAATGTAATTCAATGTAATATTAACAACAACAAAAAAATGCATTATAAAAAAAATGCTTAATAATAATAAGCTGACAAAGATTATTATGAATTTAAACAAATCCTTGAACCCCAAAGCATAAAGAATTTGAACTCATGCACATTTTAATTTGATATTTGTTACTCGTTAATTATAGATTTTTAGAAATTTAGATATCTAAATCAGTGGATCTGTCCCTGAAAGGGTAAAATCATATAATTAAAAGAAAGCACAGATGCTTTGACCAATTTGATGTAAGTGTGGCGCTAATTAAAAATGTGAAATAATTATCCCTGCAAATATGTTCTAATTAATTCCATGATAACATTTGAAATGGCTTGATATGAAGAAGCACTTGTTATGTTTATGAATTAATGAATTAATGAATAATGTAAGGAAATGTTGCAAGATCTTCTCCTGCAACAAGCAGCACCTCAGCGCCCAGCAGCTGTCTACATCTTGCAAGGCACTCATTTAAATTTAGAATAAGAGGGGATTCACTCAGCTGTAAGGAATCTCTCAGTTCAAACGGAAACACCCTCACGTCATCTATCCGGACTATCCTGTAATGTCAGTCATTCATCTGCTTCTTACTGGAAAAATGACAAAAGGATACTGTATTCACGATAAACAGACTGGTCAGAATAAAAAAAATGAATCTAAAAATGTATTTTCTGACTAAAATAGCATGATTTAGCTCTTGATGAGTTGAGTCTTAACAAATCATAGGTATTTGCTCTTCCTGGTGAGACAGTCAGATTGATTCAAAGGCTATTTGTGATGAAGCAATCCACTCTCTGAGGTGTACGGATGGAGAGATAATGAAAATGACCCTTTGAAATGAAGTCTAATTTTTCATAAAAAAAATTCTGTACAAAAAAAGGAACTTTAAGATCATTAAATAAGACAAGTTAATTTGTTAATTAAATAAGACAAGTTAATTTGTTAAAAATATATATATATTTTTTTTAAGAAATTACATATTTTACCCATTTTGCCATTAAAAAAGCCAGAGCATCAATGTTTGTGTCAACAAGCAATACACAGAATGGAACACACACACCTAAAATAATTACAAGTGTGTTGATACTATCAGTTACTTTCGTTAACAAACAGTGGCACATAACACATCTGTTTAAGAGTATCAGAGCATACAAAACGTCTTTTTTTTTTTACATTTACATTATCACTTGAATATTTAAAGTCTAATTTGTATTTCGACAAAAGAGCCAGTTATAAGCAGTCCATTCAATTCTGCCATTGACAGACAGACTTTAACAGCAGCTACAGTAACAATGAAAATGAAAATGAATGGTCTTCAATTCTCTGATTCATTTAATGCAGAATGCATTCATTAGACATTTGTGGAGTCATCTAAAATTGTCTCTGCCAGATTTTTAATCTTTGTATTAATGTTCTCTCTAATAGTTTTCCAGTAAGTAGAATGTACTGGTAATCAATAACTGAAAACATAAATCAATAATCACAGTTGATTCCTGAAAATAGAATTTTCTACCAGTAACCAGAAACAGCATTCAGCATATCCCCATAAATGTCATGACTACCCATGTGCAATGATTAGTTATAGGCAAAGCAATTATAAAGAGAGTTAATTCAACATGCCTCATTTGAGAACAATGCAACATAATGAACTCTGCTTTGAGTCTCAAGGATGCAAGTGGTTCTGGTTTAACATGGAAAAATACGTCCTTTTACATCCGTTTCTTTTTTTTTTTTTTTTTTTTACTTTTGAAGATTTAGAGTAGTTGTGGAACTACAGATGCTTAAAAACAATGTTTATGCATTGTTGGCTACTTGTGATGAAGCAATCCACTCTCTGAGGTGTACGGATGAAGAGATAATGAAGGTGACCTGTTGAAAATAAGTAAAATCTTTCATCATAATTTTTCATATTTTGAGATTATATATATATATATATATATATATATATATATATATATATATATATATATATATTGTGACGAGTGGGGCAGGGCCGAGGGACGTGGGAACAAGGAGTGAGGCTGGTGGAATGATTGGGAAATCAGTGACACGTCCCACGTCGGAGATAATAGGAGATTATTATATATATATATATATATATATATATATATATATATATATATATATATATATATATATATATATATATATATATATATATATGATGAAATAATCATAAAACATATTTTATCAATATCTTTATCTTAACAAAATATTTTAAGTAATATTTCAAGAGCAAGTTCATTTGTATATTTTAATTTTAAAAAAGTACATATTTTACCCATTTTCCCATTGAAAAAGCCAAATTACAATGTTTGCATCAACAAGCAATACACAGAATAGAACAGAGTGAGTAGAGTGGGAACAGCAATTAGTTCATTTCAGTGATCAATCAGTTTTTCCAGTTGTGGAACTACATTTTTTTTTTTTTTTATGATTTAGAGTAGTGGTGGAACTACAGATGCTTAAAAACTTAAACATGTTTATGCAATGTTGGGAACTCACTTCAGATCAAATCATCTGTGATTTCATTACATCAATAAGTTTAGTCACATGATAAAACACAATATCCAATGAGCTTTAATGGTATGGTAATGTTAAGTGACTGTATTGCTTCAGAAGAATTTTATTCAACTGCTGCAATTGGAATAATTATGCCCAATACCATAAAGTGGCCTTTAACAGTCTAAGTAATGGTCAGTCAAATACATAAACATTCATTATTAATGTTATTCAGTCTACAACAATTTAAAATGGGCAGAAACAAAGAAGTTACGTTTCATCACTGTTATTATTATTATTATTATTATTATTATTATTATTGTGGTTGTTGTTTTCAACAGAGTATTTGTATTATACTATTTAATAGTCTAATATTATAATTGTATTATACAATAATATTTATTTTTATTAAATTGTATGTATTAATATATTGTTATTTTAATAGCGCATTTATACTATTTAACGTCATCCGTGATATAATATCATTGTATTACGTCATATATTACATCGTATTGTAACATTATAAACAATGGTATTTTATTAGCGATTTAATAATGATTATATTAATTAACAGTAGATATTGAATAGGCCTAATAATAATAATAATTATTATTATTGTTATTATTGTTTTTATTACAACAAGAAAATAATAATAAGCGTTTGAATTGTTGTTGTTGTTGTTTGTTGCATCCGTCACGGCATAGTCAGTGTTAAATCTGTTTTGAGAGATTAATTACTTCACAGCGAAGAATTCTCCAAGTGTGGCAGCATTCCTTTGCGCATGAAGCGTCACACACACTCTCTAGCACGCTGAGAACACGCGCAAACCTCTATAAGACGCTCACACTCTCATGACAACAGAGGGGACGCTGTTTCTGTGATGGACTGAGAGAAGCACTTCTTATCTCCTCGCAATCTTGCAAAACCACAAATGAATTCGCTCGCGTAAAGAGGCGGGAGTGTCCAGGTATAAAAGGTCTAAAGAAAAGAAACCTCACCATAAACAGCATGAGCAGTTGCAGTTTCCCGAGTATGGCGACGATAGGAGACCCACACTACGACACTATTCCTCCCACAAAAGTTGAGATTACAGTCTCGTGCAGGTGAGGAACGTTTACGTACCGCTCACACCTTTACGCACAGTTGCCTTTTATTAATATTCCGCGTGATGTTTTAGCGGGTCGTTTTGGAGAAGCCGCAATTACGTGTGGCATTTTGGTTATAACCTGGTTTCTTATTATATGTGGATTATATATATATATATATATATATATATATATATATATATATATATATATATATATATATATATATATATATATTTGAACAATACTTTTACTCTCGGAGTTTCTCTAGCTGTCACTTTCTTTCGCACCAAAACAAATGTTACCCTCACCGCTTCTCGCACTGGCTGTTAGTTAAATGCCTAACGTAGGTTTTGATTTGTTTTGGAATAACTGTGAGGTGCTTTTCTGAGATGGTTCAAAACTTCAAAAGTGACTTTAATTGCTTTACAGTTTGGTTAAAGGTGGATTTTGTTATGATTAGTCTTTGCTTTTGTGTGTGATACGGTAAACCGGTGACACACTCACACGTTTGTTTTCATATCAGTATGCTGGCTTTCCATTGACTTCTATCGTTTTAAACAGCACAAATTATAATTTCCATACATAATGTTTATATTAATGACATTTTCTACCCATAAATTTTAATTTGGCATGTTTATGAACCATTCTTATGTTTTTAATCAGGTTTACTATCATTTAGTAAATAGGAAATCCTGACCCACACACTTGTTGATATTATTATATAAGGTTGATTTCTGTTGTTTTATATTAAAGTAATTCATTCCTATTGCCACATTGTGCTTCCAAAAACATTTTGGCACTTAGATGATTTATTGATTGATTGATTGATTGATTAAAGTTTGCAGAGCCACACAGAAATATGATTGTTTGAATTGAAATTTTTTGAAAATTATTAAAGTTGTTTAATAATTTTTATCATCCACAATATTTTACTGTTATGATTCATTTAGCTAATTTCAAATTCATTTCTTTATGAAGAAATCATTTATACAGTATAGGAATACCAGTGATTTGCCTTTTAAACTTACTCTGCCATGAGAAACAAGCTATTTGGAGACTGATGATTGTTGATTTTGGTTTAGCTTGAAAATTATGGTTTTAATAAAGAAGGGGTGAAAAAGGTTGCACTTAGAGATTGCTCAAATTAATAATTTATGTGTATAAGTTTGTGATGCATCTGGCTTCGCTTGCATAAACAAATTCAAGTAGGCAGTAGCTGTCCACTCAGCCATTGTTAAGAGATGTTGACGGTGAATTACTATGCTCCATGTCCCCTTGGGCCGGCATGCACAACAGGGAATGCACACAAACATGCACACAATCTAGGAGCTCTTTTGCAACACTGCATCGGGGTGGGAAAGGAACAGTAGTGGTGCTATGGTTACGATCAAGTGCATTCCTCTACTCTACCACTGTCACCATGGTTATCATTGCAGATGAGCAGATTGAGGAGAGTGTCTATATTCATAAAATCACAGTAAGCCCCATAAAATAAAATGCAAATGAATAAGATGCATATTAATTTAAGTGTGCAGTGTTGTGGATATTTCAAAGCCGACTGGTGTGTTGTGAAGTTTTCATGTTGTCTAAGTTAGAGTTGTTTGTTTGTTTGTTTTTAGCTGATAATTAAGTTTCAGCATGACCAGAGTTCAATTTTCAGCAGGAGCAGTTTCTAGAATTTTCTAAACTGGAAGTGCATATTTGGTGTTAGGTCACTGTAATCACACATACAAATCAACGGATGGCTAGAGAATCCAAGCTGGATGGTTTACGCAGGTTAAATATAGTCTGTTTTAAAGGGTTTCATATATAGATGATTTAGAAACCTGCAGATTTATATGTGTTGTTTGATTGGACACTTGCTTAGTTTTTATTTATTTATTTATTTTTTCATTTATTACTTTTTTGTTTGTTTGTTTAGTCATTTATCACTTGTTTGTTCACCTGTTTATTGTTTGCTCGTTTATAATTAATAAAACTTAACAGTCACTACAGCAGTGGTTCCTCTTTCCAATGGAATCACTCACCCAACTCAGAAACTGTTTATCAAAAGGTGACCACATAAACCACATAAATGCGCATTTCCCACTGCTTATGGCTCTATCAAAGCCAGTGTGGGCTGTCACAGAGAGATAAGAATCCCATTTGGACTCTGATGAGTACTGATTGGTACTGTAAACAGCTTCACTGCCCCAGCAGGGTGATATTAAATTGTTTCCTGTTTGAGTTAGGTGGTTTATAAAGTGTTGATATGTTCCTTTTTGGTCAAAAAGGTGTACCCTCAAGACTTTATAATATTTTGGTCTCTAGATATGGTTTATGGCAAAAACTGTAAATTTGTTGTCTTATAAAAGTAATTACTTCAACTTCAACATGTCAGAAACTCTTTTAAATGTCAAATGTAACTAAAAATGAAACACTAGCATGTCTTTCCCTTTACGCAGAATCTCATAAAATGGCACTGAATTTCAATATGTGCTATCTTGATCCAGCCTTATGCAGGTAACTAAAAATCAACTGCCCTGTTTGCAACAAAAAATGATTCAGGTAATCTCATCACAAATTGATTAAGAAACTTTAATTTTACATATTTAAGTAGATTGAACACCCTAAAATGTATTATTGACTAAATGATCATCAGTTTTTTTTTTACAGGACCAAAAGATAAAAAAAAATCAGTTACAATAAGACATAATGGACCCACTGTCAGAGACGTTATGATCCATAAGCAGCTTTATTTCAATAATCCACAGAGTAAACAGAAACAGGTCAATCAGGGGCGTTAGATACCACGTAGACAAATCACAATCATAAACCTTGACAGAGCGTAGAATCAGGGCTGGCGGCTGGCAGGCAGAGGCGAGAGAACAAGGCAGAGGTCGATAAGGTAGGCGGCAGGGAATCAGAGTCCAATAAACAGTCCAGGTCATACACGGAAGATCCAACAGTGGGGAAACGCTCGGTAATGTCTGCATGGGCAAAACAAGACTTCGCGTTTGAGAGAACAGGGAGAGTTCCTTAAATAGGGGATGAAGATGAGCGACACCTGTGCAGGTAATCAGCCCCAGGTACGGGGTGTATGGGAAATGGAGTTTGAAGAAGGTTAATACTCGGGTGACGGTTCCCTCTGGTGGTGACCGGAGGGAGCCACAGAGGCTGTGTTTGTGACAGAGCCCTCCCCCTGCGAGCGGCTCCTGACGCGATGAGGTGATCGTCGCCGGGGTCTTCCTCGGGGTCTAGGAGCGGGTCTGTCTGGGTGATCTCGATGGAAGTCCGTGATAAGAGAGGGATCCAGTATGTCATCAGCATTGACCCAGGACCTTTCCTCCGGACCGTACCCCTCCCAATCGACCAGATACTGTAGGACTCGGCCCCGGCGATGTGAATTCAGGATTTCGTGTACCTGATAAGCCTCCTGGCCATCGATGATGAGGGGAGGCGCTCTCTGGTCACCAGCCTCCTCTAGGTTCTCCGCTCCTCTCGGTCCACCAGCGGGCTTGAGCAAGGAGACATGAAAAGTGGGTGGGATACGGTAATGAGATGGGAGAGATAGTCTAAATGATACTGGGGTGATTTGACGGAGAATTTTGAAAGGACCCACGTACCTGGGACTTAGTTTCTTGGATGGTAGTCTTAGGCGAAGATCCCGTGTGGACAGCCAAACCCATTGTCCGGGCTGGTAATCTGGATGAGCTCTGCGGTGTCGGTTGGCCTGATTTCTGGTCCGGCGAACTGCTCAGAGAAGGTGAACATGAGCGCTGTTCCAAGTCTCCTCACAGCGTCTCAGCCAAGCATCCACTGCAGGTAATTCGGATGGTTCGCCAGACCATGGGAAGAGAGGAGGTTGGAATCCTAGGATGCACTGGAAGGGAGTCATGCCAGTGGAAGGTTTTTGAAGGGAATTTTGTGCGTACTCGGCCCAGAGCAGGAAGCGGCTCCAATCATTTTGATTCTGATTACAGTAGGATCGGAGGAAACGGGAGAGTTCTTGGTTCAGGTGTTCGACCTGTCCGTTGGATTGTGGGTGGTAACCTGATGTGAGACTAACATTGATGCCCAACTGTTGGCAGAATGCCGACCATAATCTGGAGGTAAATTGGGGACCCCTATCAGAGACAATGTCCTCCGGAAGGCCATAGAACCGGAACACATTCTCACAAAGTGCCTCTGCTGTTTCGAAGGCAGTCGGGAGTTTGGGTAATGGGATGAAGCGGCAGGCTTTGGAGAAGCGGTCGATCACGGATAGGATTGTAGTCTTGCCCTGTGAGAGAGGCAGATCAGTCACAAAGTCGATGGCTATGTGGGACCAAGGACGTTGAGGAACGGGTAACGGGTGAAGAAGACCAGTGGGTAATTGATGGGATGATTTGTTAGTGTTGCAAGTGATACTGTTTCTAATGTAATTGATGGTGTCAGTTTGCATTGAGGACCACCAGAAGCGGTTAGATAGGAGCTGGATGGTGGCGGTTATACCGGGGTGACCTGAGCTTGGGGTAGAGTGGACCTGATGTAGTACTCGTTGTCTCAGTGTTTGAGGGACGAATGTGCGATTCTGGGGAGTCTCAGGAGGTGGAGGTTCGATGCGTTGGGCCTCAATGATCTCAGTCATAATGTCCCATTGGATGGGTCCAAGAATGATAGTGGAAGGGATGATGGGTTCGTGGTCTGGGGTTTGGTTGTTGGATTCGTAGAGACGAGAGAGTGCGTCTGCTTTGGTATTCTGGGAGCCCGGACGATAAGTGACTTGAAAGTTGAATCTTGTGAAGAAGAGTGACCATCTGGCTTGTCTGTGATTCAGGCGTTTGGCAGACTGGAGGTATTCTAGGTTGCGGTGATCCGTGAGGACTGTGAAGGTGTGTTTAGCCCCCTCTAGCCAATGCCTCCATTCCTCGAATGCCGCTTTCATAGCCAGGAGCTCGCGATCTCCAACATCATAATTCCTCTCGGCTGCGTTTAGTTTGCGAGAATAAAAGGCACATGGGTATAATTTCGGTGGATCTCCCTGACGTTGTGAGAGTACAGCCCCGAGACCTGAACTTGAAGCGTCGACCTCCACAATGAATTCCTGCTCTGGATCAGGATGATGTAAGATGGGTGCTGTGGTGAATCTATCCTTGAGGGCCTGGAAGGCGTTGAGGGCGGCGGAGGACCAGTGGAGACGTTGAGAGCCCTTCTTAACCATAGAAGTCATTGGTGCTGCGATTGAGCTGAAGTCGCGGATGAACCTTCTATAGAAGTTTGCGAAACCCAGGAAGCGTTGTAGTTCCTTGAGAGTCTGGGGTAGGGGCCAGTCGACTACAGCGCGAACCTTCCCCTCCTCCATGGCTACTCCTCCAGCGCTGATTACATACCCCAGGAAGGAGATAGTCTGTTTGTGGAATTCACATTTCTCCAGTTTAGCATACAGTTGGTGCTGGATTAGGCGTTGGAGGACGGCTTTGACTTGCTTCACATGTTCTGTATACGTTTCAGAGTAGATGAGGATATCGTCTATGTAGACTATGACCCAACGATTCAACATATCCCTGAATATGTCGTTCACAAAGGCTTGAAACACGGAGGGACTGTTGGAAAGGCCGAACGGCATGACCCGGTATTCGTAGTGCCCAGTGGTGGTTGAAAAGGCCGTCTTCCACTCATCCCCTTCTCGAATTCGGATCAGGTTGTAGGCGCTTCGGAGGTCCAACTTAGTGAAGTACCTTGCTCGGCGTAGTTGCTCTAGAGCCGCTGGGACGAGTGGTAAGGGATATCGGTACTTCACCGTAACATCGTTGAGGCCACGGTAATCTATACAAGGGCGGAGGCCTCCATCCTTTTTCTTCACGAAGAAGAATCCTGCAGAAGCTGGTGAAGTGGAAGGTCGAATGAATCCCTTGGCTAATTCCTCCTCGATATACTCCTTCATGGCTGTGGCTTCGGGTTGAGATAGCGGAAATACTCGGCCCTTGGGTGGTTGAGCGCCTGGTACCAGTTCAATGGCGCAATCGCCTGGTCGATGAGGAGGTAGCTGCGCAGCCTTGGTTTTACTGAAAGCCTCCTGGAGATCGTCATACTCTTGAGGCAGTGGAGAGGCCGATGGGGAAGTATGAGTGATCGTGGGTCGTATGCAGGAATGGAGACAATGTTCTTTGCAATAATCTGACCATTGGGATATCTGTTTCGTTGACCAGGTGATGACTGGATTGTGCTTCTCCAGCCAGGGCAGTCCCAAGATGATGGGGTTATGAGGAGATTGAAAGCTGTAGAGGTGGATCTTTTCAGAATGGAGGACCCCGACGGTGAGTTCTAACTCCTCAGTGATGGTTTGGATGCGACCGGAGCCCAACGGTCGTCCATCTAGGGCTGCCACTGCCAAATGAGAAGTACAAGGAATACATGGGATGTTATGAGTCTCCATGAAAGTGGTATCAATAAAATTTCCCGCAGCTCCGGAATCAATCAATGCCCTCACCTCGATGCCAACTCCCTGAACATATAACATGACTGGTATCTCCAACATTGAAGAGGTTCTAGAGGGATAACTCACCGCAGCTGAATGTCGCGGCGGTCGAGTGGGGCATGAAGCCCGTAGATGTCCAGCCAAGCCACAGTATAAACACAGGTTGTGCTGTCGCCTGCATGACTTTTCCTCCTCGTTTAATCGGGTAACTCCGATTTGCATGGGTTCTGGATCCGGGCTTGAGCTGTTGACTGGGGTGAATGAAGGAGTTCGGTATCGGGGCCGACGTGCCCGAATCAGATTGTCTACCTTGATGGACAGATCGATGAGCTGTTCGAGAGTTTTGCCCTCGTCTCGGCAGGCTAGTTCGGTCTGCAGCTCAGCATCCAGTCCCCTCCTGAAGTGTAGGCGTAAAGGGTCGTCTGGCCAGCCAGTTTGTGCAGCTAGGGTGCGGAATGAAAGGGCATAATCCGCGGCCGTTCCTCCTCCTTGACGGAGTGCAATAAGCTGTTCACCAACCTCCTTTCCTCCAGCGGGATGTTCGAAAACCTCTCTGAACCGGTGTAGAAATGCTGGAAAGGTGGTGAAAACTGATCGATCCCCGTTCCAGATGGCTGTGGCCCAATCTAGTGCTCTCCCCGTGAGCAAAGAGCACACAAACGAAATTCGGCTGTCCTCTGTGGGATATAACGAGGGCTGTTGGTTAACGAACATCGAACATTGTAATAGGAACCCCTTGCATCTGGCTGGTGATCCATCGAATTTTCCTGGGAACGCCAAGCGCGGGCTTACTGAAGCGGGAGGTGTGGTCACGGCGGCGGCCATTTGCTGAGGCTGAGGTGCTGCTGGAATGTTTCCCTCCGGGGTTTGCAGACGGAGTGATTGGAGGGTTCGGATCATCTCTTCGGTGAGAGAGGTGAGTCGATTCAGCTGCTGCTGATGTGCTGTCAGCGCCGCGGCTTGAGCGGATACTTCTGCCGTGATCTGGAAGAAAGCCGCTGGATCAATATCTGGCGAAGTCTTCTGTAACGCTGAGTCAGAGACGTTATGATCCATAAGCAGCTTTATTTCAATAATCCACAGAGTAAACAGAAACAGGTCAATCAGGGGCGTTAGATACCACGTAGACAAATCACAATCATAAACCTTGACAGAGCGTAGAATCAGGGCTGGCGGCTGGCAGGCAGAGACGAGAGAACAAGGCAGAGGTCGATAAGGTAGGCGGCAGGGAATCAGAGGCCAATAAACAGTCCAGGTCATACACGGAAGATCCAACAGTGGGGAAACGCTCGGTAATGTCTGCATGGGCAAAACAAGACTTCGCGTTTGAGAGAACAGGGAGAGTTCCTTAAATAGGGGATGAAGATGAGCGACACCTGTGCAGGTAATCAGCCCCAGGTACGGGGTGTATGGGAAATGGAGTTTGAAGAAGGTTAATACTCGGGTGACGGTTCCCTCTGGTGGTGACCGGAGGGAGCCACAGAGGCTGTGTTTGTGACAATTACATTGTAGTTAATTACAACAATGCATTTATTTAGGTACACTGTATCAAATGTTTATTTGTAATGTAGAACATAGTAGTTATAAAAAAGTAACATAATATAAACTGCAACTAAGAAATACATTGTTATTTCCTTCTATGTTGATGTTTAAGCAGAAGCAGAAACATGCTGGGGCGTGAGTCTGTTATAGGAAAATTTGGAAGTCTTGCATGCAAAATTATCAGAGCTTTTTATAAGAGCTCTGGCAATGTGCAACATTCATCTCCATAAATTCAGCCAGCAAGTTACACTTTACAGAAATAAGGAGCGTGTTGTGCAATCCTTTATTAATTTAGTCTTATTGTTTAACAGTTTTACAGTGGGGACCTGGCCCTTTTGGTACATCAGAAAACCTGGAATTGAAAAAATGGTGTACTATACCTGAAACATTCCTTTAAGAGCACTATAAGAAGTTTCTCTTTCACATTTAGGGAGGACTGTTCCAACCTGAAACACCACTTTTAGCCAGGACTGGTCTCATAGAATCATCTTTTACTGCAATGATCTTGCATCAATTAGATCTTAACCCTATGAATAAGCATTAACAGTTAATACTCCCCCACCTGTGTGATGTCATTAACAACGGTATGATCAACTGAATGAGCAACAAAGTTACTACAGTCTTAACTAACTTGTTAATTTCTCTGATTATATATATATATTATTCTGTGGAAGTGAATTACTTTGTTGTACAGGAGACACACACCAGAACGGTTTTATTAACCAGATCAACTGAATCATTGAAAAGATCTGACTTACAAATCGTTTCAACTTCTCTCATTAACTCCCATGAACATCATGTGACATCACCCACTATTTGTCCCTAGACAATAATGAGGGAAATTACAAAGTTCTTGGAATTGTATGAAAAATGTAAAAAAAAAGAAAAAAGAAAAAAGATTGCTTTAGAAGCAAGGTAAGAACTAAATAAATAGGCTTGCATTCATCCAGAGGTGGCTGCTGGACTTATTAGTAGCAGAATGCATTAAAGCATGTAGAATGAACTGAGAGGAGAATTGAAATAATTGCTTGAGGGCTGTCTTGAAGTAGATTCAGGTGCTACTGTATTGTTGTAATTAATGGCTGCATATTTCCCTCTGGGTTTAATTAGGTGTGTTTTGTGTGTGTATATAAAGGATATAGTGCTGTGTTTATTTGTTTTGTTGAATAAACATTGTTTTCTCTGAATCGGCTGATGATGACCTGCCCAGGCGGACTGTGTGATTGGCCCCGACTCAAACGATCACTGGGTTTCTAGCAGCCGCTGAAGCGTTATATTCTGGTTGCTATGTGACTCATTGCATTGGTGAAGCTCTGTTGGTCTACTGCTCCCCAGGCTTGATGGGAGATTTATACCGCACTTGATGACACATTACTGTGCTGATTTGCTTTTCCTTGCAAGCCACCTGCTTTAAACCGGAAGTCACTGCTCAAATAAAAAAAGGCAAACCTTGAGTAAGAGGCACATTTCTGATAAGCTAAAAATTTTTGTGGGTTAAATACAACTTCGGCTCTGTGAGGAACCTGTGACATGTTGATTACTGAAAATAATCTTCCAGTTTGTAAAAAAGAATAAGAAAAAAAGAACACAGTGGAAGTCCTTAGGGCAAATTTAGCAAAGGATTTAAATGCAGAAATGTGAAGCTTCACGTTTCTTGTTCTGCTAAATAAGTGCTTAAATTATTTATTGAGTCGAAATGTTTATCATTATTATTAATTATTTGTATTTTATGTGGGACTACTTTTATGCGTGCATGTCAAATTTACATTTTCAAAATTGACTAGACAATTGTATGCACACCATACAGCATCCAGGCATGTTTCTTAATACTAAATGCACCTTTTATTTTAAATATTCCCTTTCATGCAGTGTGTAATGTAGCTGTATCTGAATGTAAACAATTTTCAAAGTTGTAAAGCTGAAAGTGCACCATAAATAAAGTTATTGTCTCCCAAAAGAATGAATCAGCTCTGAACAGCCTAAATGAGTTGACAGTAATTTGAATCTCAATTCCTTGACAGCTACACATCACAGGGTAACATATTTGCATAATCAGCTTGCATAAACAAATTGACCTTCCCTTAAACACTGTCGCTTGTTTGTGTGGTTAACATCATGTTGAGAAGACACTGTGTCCTACGCTCTGAAAGCAAATTCGTTTTATTTTCACTTCTGCAAAGAATCAGTGGTTGAAATTCATTTTTTCCCAATGTACCACAGCAATACTACAGTCTTTTCTGTGTTCCCATCATTTTACTGATGACTGCTTATCTAATCTTGGGGAGTCCAAAGCGAGATTCACAAAACACTTGCTCTTGAAAGATGACTCAGTATTCACTGAATTTTTACCTGTAAATATGATAAATTATAGATATTTATATTTTCTATCGAGTGTTCAAAATTTAGAACTATGGCAATTCGTATCGTTTCAGATATACACAGAGTGGGCCAACTGACTAAAGTAGGCTCACGGAAAGGAGGGGTTTAAAGAGACTGAATCTTAGAACTGATTTGAACAAATCTTTGAAAAATGAGGTGATATTTAATTGACCTTTAATTTAATTTACCTTGCGTGGTTGTAAATCCTTTGTAGGTGATTCTCAACACAATATTAGTAACATTTATAATGGCATAATAGGGTAAGTTAAGGAGCGCTAACAGAGAAAACGTCCTTGCATTTAAAATACAAATAAATGGAAAAGTCTTGATTTTAAAGGTTAAATCATGTACTGTAGTACTTCAGGCATTCTAGCATGCCATTACTCCAATTGATACCCTTAGTATACAAAAACTAAAGCTCATTTGTTTATCCATTGTTACAACATGTTTGTCATAACGATTTGCCAAAAGTTGGCTAATTGTCTTGCTGCTGACTGCTACGCAAATTAACATAAAGTTGGCTGTGAATAAACAGGTTTGCAAGATACGTTACTTTAATTCATGTTGGTGAAGTTTGGTACATTAAAGTGCTTTAAAATGAAATAGTTAAGGAATAATGTGTGTTTGTTTCATCAAAATCAACATTTAAAAAGCTCCCTTGTCTTTTTCTGAAATGCTAAATTGTTGCTGAATGTGAAACAATGGTGACTAAATTACGTATAGACCAGAATGCTCTGAGCTGATCTCACAGTGGTATTTTTGGCACTATGATCTGTTACGACAGCAGGAAGCCGCTCCATTGACCTTTAAGGCCATAAAGATCACATAATGGGTTGTACTGAGGAAAATGAAAAGTTTGTCTGAGTGTATTGAGCAGTGACAAGATGCCCGCTGAGCTAGAGCTCAAAACGCTCTATAAGGAAGACTCAGGCAGACTATACAGCAGAGAACCGAACACTGCAGGCTCAACCACTGACAGTATTTAATCAATGTATGTTTTCCTCATTGGATAAGAACAGTTTGAAGCCTACAGTTTACTTGTACTGCAAGACTTGTATACTTAAAGCAGAAAACAGAATCTAGTTTGGATTTGAACACTTATGCAACTTTTAAATGCAGAGTGCATGATGGGAGAGATTACTGATCCAAAATACACCCAGACCCCAGAAAGTTAAATGTGTACTGTGTACTTTTTTCATAATTTATGGAATTAACTAAAAAAAAAAAAAAAAAAACAGATTAAGCCTTTCTTGGCCTACTTCCTGGAATGGAGGAGGACAGAATGCCTGAAATACTATGGGTCCTGGCAAAGAAGTTGGCACCTTAGGGACATACCTGACCTTCAGGTAAAGCAATGTCCTAACCATGCCTGGAGCAAATTCCAGAAAGTGCCTGAAGATCCCGATCCTTTTAAGTGAGGAAATAGCGAGGAGAAAAATTGTCTTGAGCGTGAGAAACCTGACTGTAACTTCTTCAATGGGTTCAAGGGGACATTGCACAAGCCCTCCATAACCACTGCCAGGTCCCATGAATGCACCTTAGTGTGCTGTACTGGCCTCAGCATTAGGGGGCCATGAAGGAAACGAGTGAAAAGTGGGTGTCTTAGGGGGCCATGGAGGAAACGAGTGAAAAGCGGGTGTCTTAGGGGGCCATGGAGGAAACGAGTGAAAAGTGGGTGTCTTACCAATGATTGACAACCCAGAAATGAATGGTAAGTAGCTAAGGCTGCCACTATTACCTTCAGAGTGGAGGGAGATAACCCTGCGGGGAATCACCCACGGCAAAAACTCCAAAACTGTACCAAAGCTTCCACTTCAAGGTCTACCATTTCCTTGTGGCGGGAGCTCTGGACTGGAGTATATAGTCTGAACAACCTCAGTTGAGAGACTAGATGCTAGGAGCTGTGCACCCTCACGGGCCATGCCCACAGCCTGAGAGAGGAGGTCCCTTGTGATAAGAATCTCCAGCAGAGAGCCGTCGAGGAGGGACACCAGTTTCGAGAAACATACTCGGGCCAGCCAGAACGGGGCTACAAGCAGCAGACGGAACACATCCCGGCATACTCTCTCAAGAACTCCTTGAAGCAGACCAATCAGGGGAAAAGCATTCAAATGAAGCCTCGGCCACATCTGTACCATGGCATCCAGCCCAAGTGGAGCTGGATGCGTGAGGGAGAACCAGAGCAGACAGTGTGTCGTTTCGTGCGATGCAAATAGATCCACTTCCGCTTGGCCAAGCTCCCTCCAAAGGATCTCCATCCCCCTGTTCTCAGCCCCTGCCTCGACAGGATGTCTGCCCCCTGATTGAGATACCCAGGGATGTATACTGCTTTAAGTGAGAGGAGCTTCCCCTGAGCCCATAGAAGGATCTGGCGCACCAGCATGTACAAAGGGCATGGCCGCAGAACCCCCTGCCAATTGATGTAGGAGACCACTGATGTGTTGTCTGTGCAGACAAGCACATGATGTCTCCACAGGTCTCTAAGGAAGTTTCTCAGAGCTTCAAACATAGCCAGTATCTCCAGGCAGTTTATGTGCTATGTGAGTTGATGGCCTTCCCACAGACTCTGGGCAGAGCGACCACTCATGATTGTCTCCCAGCCCTTGAGAGAGGCATCTGTCGTTAGCATTACATGACGAAAAGGAGCCCCCAACATCGGGCCTTGAGCTCGGAACCAATGTTTTTGTTTTAAGCAATGTTATAGGGTTATCAAATCGAAAGGCCTCCTTTAGCGAATGCATGTAGAGACCCTGATCACTCTAATGATCTAATTACAGCTAATTACAGTGTCCTCAACTGCCCGCATAAGCTGCACTTACTACAAAGAGCTCTTGCCAACCCAATGGCTCTCTTCTCAAAGAGCGACTCTAGTATTGATTCCATCTGCTGCTTTCTTTCTCAGCGACAAGATCTCTCTCACATTAACTCCTTTCGACCATTTCAAGTTGCCGTTTATTGCGATATTCTGACATTTGCAAGTAGGCTAAATTAAAATGTCACTATACATTTAATAGGCATTTTTCTGCCGTATGCCAGATTTCTTGGATCATTGTCTTTATCTAATAGGCTTGTTTTATTTAATCTTTATTTTCTAGGGAAAAAGCATTGCTATAATTTTTAGGCCATAACATTATATTACAACCATAAAGTCGTTCAGTGGACCCTTACCTTTCTAACTAAACCGGGATTTACAGCTGTGGATGTGTTTATGACTCGTTATTACGACGGATCTGGTATGTACAGTAAATTTATGTTTACTGCTTACACAAATGTAGCAAATACAGTCTTTATAAGCTTTCCATTGAAAAACAGCGATCTGTTGTGGATGCTTGAGGCTTAGATCTTTATAATGATACATATTTTGTCAAGATTAAATTTGCCCCGTTTCATTTAATCTATTCATAAACACTGACACGTGCAAGTTGAGGGCCGTTCAGGATGAGGGCATCGGGGTGCTGGCTATGAGGTTAAAGTTAAGGTGATGAGTAGACTAAAGTGGGGCTCAGGTGGTTGTGCTGTGGGATGTGTTTCCCATACATTTATTTATTTGTGGAGACTCGCCATGATTTTAAAACTGATCAATTTTCAAAGAGGCTTCGCTGAATAAACACGAGTAATGGTACATCCTGCACGTTTACTACTACTAATAATAATTCCTTGCATTTATATGTTTAAATATCAAAACGAGGCACGGGTGTTTCTATATCACTATTTCTGAAGGAAGACTTGCATGTTGCATGCCTGATAACGCAGCGTTTGTGAGCATAGCTCTGCTTTGTTACTGGGGAAACTTCTCACGCTTAAAAGCATCTCCTGCTGGCAAATAATTAATTAGCATTTTCATTAAGTCAACCTGATTTATGCAGCAAACATATTTTGTTTGTTGTAAAATAAAATATCTACTCTAGATGGACTTGTCTGTTGTTATTCTATTTGAAAGTCTACGGAACTTAAGTTAGGGCCACAAAAGCGCAGATGCGCAGTAACATTTGTTTATTTTGTTTCCTTTGAAACCGTCTATACAGATTGGTACATGGAATACATTTACTTTCACAATCAGTTTACACTTTATATTATCTACAGGCAACCGACATTAAAATATTTATATTAACTTAGTATTTATAAAAATGGCATCACATTGAAGTGCCAAGTATACATTTTATATTTATTTAACAACAGCATAATGCAGTTTTATTCAGATAATTGAAATGTTTACTATGCAATTTTAATTCCTTATATATAAATATGAATATGTATAGATTTGTTATACCATTTGATTATTAATATAAAAACAATATGAATAATTTCCCTTTCTCAAATCTGTTGGACAGTTTAGGTGAATCCCTTTTTGTAAAGGGAGAACGTATGTATGTTTTTTTTTCTGTTGTATGTTTATACAAATGGTTAAAAAATATGTCTTAATAAACCTTGCTGCTATTCTTTAATATTGAGAATGATTTTTAGAACTATGTTATTTATTGTTATCCTCATAGTTATCGTCCTCGGTATGAAGAGGCCTAAAGTCTTCACACTTAATCATAACAAATTCCTGGAATTCTAAATTACACCGTAGGTGCGATAGAAGGAAGTTTTCTTAAATTACTGCACATACATTTTTTAAAATGCTAATGCTTAACAAGAATAACTGCATTGACTTCCTTAACATGTTCTTCATATAAATGGTCGAAGTGAGATAAATAAATCAAACGGGTACTAAATAAACACTCTGCAACAAAAAACTGAGATAAAAACAGCCCAAAGATTTTTTTGTCTGTTGTTTTTCTCTGAATCTGAAGCAAGTGGAGTACACTCTACAACTCCATTTAAGTCACCATCCCACTTGAATATTAAACAGTGCCATTGCTAATGTGCTTTGGAACAAACAGTGTGTAATTATCATAATGATCATTTCATTTATAAAAGAGGCTTGTTCTGTAACTTTGCTTACACAGGACAGATAGAATATAATCTCATGTTACAGGTATGTAATGAGACATTTCTTAATAAATATGCATGAGTAGAATGAGGTTAGACAGTTAAAGATGAAATGTTTTTTTTTTATTATTGAGGTTTATTTATTTATTAATTTATTTATTTTGGCACTAGCAGAACCAGTCAGAATACAAAAGTAGTTATGATTATAAACTCACGCCACTGGCTGACCCAGAATATGGATGGGCCAACTGATAGTTGTCTTTGCACATTATATTGGGACAGGAAGTCAACATTTACTTTCTTATTGAACATTACTTTAGTACATATTAGTTTGTTGTATTTGACTCATCATTATTTGGAAATAAATAAATGTAATATTTGATCAAAAATTAATTAATTAGCTGTAATTGAAAAAAAAAAACTTTCTTTTTTTGTGTGACATCACCAGCACCACACTAACTTTTGGATGTTTTACAGTCCAGTTAAATACCAATGGGTAAATTCTGATTTTTTCAATCACAGTATGCAAAGCTAGTAATATAAGAGGTAAAACAAGGCAATCCTGACTATAAATATGCAAATGTGGCACATACTGCTGCACATCCAGTGAATGCATTTCTGAAAAGTACATTGAAAAACACAGTCAAGTCAAGTCACCTTTATTTATATAGTGCTTTAAACAAAATACATAGCACCAAAACAACTGAACAAAATTAATTAGGAAAGCAGTGTGTCAATAATGTAAAATGACAGTTAAAGGCAGTTCATCATTGAATTCAGTGATGTCATCTCAGTTCAGTTTAAATTGTGTCTGTGCATTTATTTGCAATCAAGTCAACGAAATCGCTATAAATGAAGTGACCCCAACTAAGCAAGCCATAGGTGACAGCGGCAAGGAACCGAAACTCCATTGGTGACATAGTGGAGAAAAAATTATATAAAAATATATACACTTATTTGTTTTCCATTCTCCCCTTTCATCCTTTTTTTTTATCCTCATCACCTCAAATTTTCGCCTTTCCTCTCCACTCCATCATATTCTTCTGTTCTTCATGTAGGGTTACTTTTGCCGTCAGTAGTCGAAACCCGAAGAACATAAAATCTCATGCTAAATTGGTTGAGGCCTTTTTATGTAATTAGTTTCTGTATGACTAACTGTTATGTAGGAATCATCTAGCTACTCTCTTTTCACACAGATCCAATTTATTTCTCAGCCTGGACCTGTCGACAGCTAGGTGAGGTCCCGAGGGGCCGTCAGAGCCCAGCATGTCACCAAGGCAACGCTGTCATAGGGCCAATCAGAAGCGCTGGTTCGCTGTGCTTGTTAAAATGATGAAATATATCTAATCGGAAAATAGGGAAATGAAAAAGCAAAGTGAGATCTCCATATATTCATGTTTGCTAGTTTTAAGAGAGATTGAGCAGGTGTTAATCAAAGCCGCAGACATCATTATTGGAGATTATTTGTCAGGGTAACTGCCACACATGGTGGACCTGTCACGTTCTGTATTTGTCTATCTCTCTCACTTTAACATTTCTCCATTTAAATGATGCCGTCTTCAGTAATTAGACTGAAAACTTCACTAATTCGGCTGTTTGTGTTATTCATTAGCTGCCTGAAAGTCTTTCCTTCGATTTTCAGCCCTTGTCTTGATTTTCTCCTCACTCTAGCCTTGATTTTGCCATGTACACATGTAATTGCATTTGAAACAATGAGTTGTTCATAGTACTTAAAATGAAAGAGTTGAATTTATTTAACAATTTAAAGAAAATATTTTTTTTTTCAATGGCTGACACATAAAATATTTACTTGTCACACAATTTCTGAAACCTGACACTCAAACACCACAGCCAAACACACCAAATCAAACACTTTTTTTTTGCAAAACACAACACACTGTCCTCTATATACTGTAACAAACAAAATGTATTGATTTTTTAAAACCAATCAAAATGCCACACTAATTCATCATTGCTTTACTTACAGGTTTTCTCAATTGCTTAAACAAATTTCTTCAAATTGTGACTCCTTTTCTCGTGACACAAATCAATAACTACTCACCCAGTTCCCCAAACCAACTATTTTCAGGTCAAAATTAAGCACTCCACTCTAAACTATTCAATCTTTCTGGAAAAAAAAAGACATGACACACAAGCCCTCAGAAACATCCACTCAACAAAAAATTCTTACACACTATTGAGATTAATTAATTACACCGTTGCAAAAACCTAAATATGAACACAACAGAATACAGAGTCATCTCTTAGTTCTGCAAAAATACAGTACATGTAAGAAGTACTGTACTTGGCTACTAATCAGGGGTGCATTTACATGTGCATTAACCAGGTCTTGCCTTTGCCATCAGGCCTTTTCACCCACCTGCATGGCTTTGGTGATAGCTGGCTGCTGGGAGACATGGGATATCCTCTTCACCCATACCTCCTGCCACCTGTGCAGTATCCAGCCACCACTGCAGTTTAAACCATTTGTTTAATCTGACATCATTTCTGTTAAGTATTTGGTTTATTTACTGATATGCATTGAATAAACACTTAAAAACATTTACAAAATACTTTTGTAAACAGTGTATATACGGTCTCTCTCTTCTCTCTCTACAAATATATATATATATATATAGAGAGAGATAGAAGAGAGAGAGAGAGAGAGAAGAGAGAGACAGTATATACACGTACATTCACACACAAACACATTTATAGAGTATTCTATATTCTAATTCTGTAAAAACAACAAAATCACTCATTTATAAATTTTTGTTACTTTATTTTGGTACATTCATTTACTATAAAAATACTATGATTTGAGTGTTAACATTTAATATAAGTGAAAACCTCTAACACACTGTTTTACAAATATTGTTATATGAGAAATATGTATTTTGGAATGTTTTTACAAAGATAACTCACTTGACAAACACACCGTTTCGTCACACAAACGAAACGACGGCTGCCTTCCAATTGGCATTATTAATGCTTTCAGAGGGCACTTCGAAGGGAGAATAATTGCGAGGATCACACTGCTATATAGTTTCAAACTGAATTTGTAATAACAATAAAGATTATTACTAAATTAGGTAATAAACTTAAACCACAACTTTAAGTCTTTTAAATCACTCAGAGTGGATGGTGTAATCTTCTAACGGTATAGGGCATAGGGTAGACAACTCAGAATAGAACACAGCCCAGGTGCGGCTGTGACGTTGACACAGCAAACTAACGACGAACTATGCCTATAACCACAGGTGAAGAGCAGGTGAAGTTTGCGATGCAGTTCCCTATCTGTCGGTCACTACGAGTTATGTCGACCGACAAATGGGGTCTCACTTGGGAGGCCAATCATCTCTGATTTTAAGAGAAAACGCCAATGAAATTGGCAAGTGGATTAACACACCTGAGCCACTCCCCGTGTCAACGGGTATAAATAGGGCGACAGGTGCATCCACTCATTAGATTTTTGCTTCGGAGCCGAGTGGTTGTATGAAAGCTGTTATACTCCACAAAGCCATTCATCTGCTGTGTCGGGAAGCTGTTCTGGTTGGCGGTACGGCGCAAACAGCGGTGTCCCTTTCAGCGATTCCCCTGGGCGCTTCAACTAAGAGAGCAGATTTCCTAAAAGAGCAAATCGCGGACGATTTGCGTCTTTTTCAAGACGCCGTTTCGTCCGCGTCCTTCTGGATGCGGTCGTTTCCTGTTCTCTGACAATGGCCACGTTCGCTCTCTTCCGTGTCTGGGCATTCAGCACGCTGAAGGCGCGTTCGTGGATGGTTCATGCACGCACTGCGTATGTGACCATGGCAATGCTGTGATCGCGTCTCCCCTTTCTTAAAGGGAAGGGAGCAGACCCCTCTGTCACTACCCGTTCTGGTTTCTCTGTCTCGAGCAGAGGACCGCCGGCTAGTGCTCTGGGAGATTTGAAGGTGACATTGAGAGCTTCTCCGCCGGGCCATGCCCCACGGACCTCTTACCCCTTCCGCAGTGTTTGTCCTGTGCGGCTGCTGGATGATTTTGCTGGGCTGTCTTATGGCAGTCCCAACGGGTCATTCAGTTTGCCGCCGGAGATCAGATGTCGATTGCAGCATCGGGGATGGGCTGTTGACCTCTGTGAATGAAGATTCGGCGGGGCTGCCCCCCTCGGGTGTTGTCGCCACTGCCGAATTGGACCCAGAGTTGACAGCCGTGCTTGCCCGGGCAGCTGTGAGCATCAGGATGGAGGTGAATGCACCGCCCAGCCCTGAGTGCTCATGGCTGTTTGATTGGTTCTCGGTGTGGAGTGCGACTCACAACCGCGTTTTACTCTGGTTCCTTTCTTCCCGGATGTGCATGGGGAAGTGATGTAGTCGTGGATGGCCCCTTTTACGGCCGGAAGCAGCTCATTTCGTTCCTCCGTCCTCACTACCCTCGATGGTGGGGCAGCTAGGGGTGTGTTGACATTCCCCAGCAGGAGAGTGCGATTGCGGTGCACTTGTTGCAGTGCTGAACTGCCTGAGTTCCTTCAGAGCCAGGACAGTGGTACCACTGAAACACTTTCAGAGGCTCCTGGGGCATATGGCATCCACAGCCGCAGTCACGCCGCTCGGGTTGCTTCATATGAGACCACTTCAGCACTGGTTACACTCCCGAGTCCCGAGATGGGCATGGCGCCGCGGTACACATCGTGTCACCATCACACTGATGTGTCGCCGCCTATTCAGTCCCTGGTCGGACCTTGCTTTTCTACGGGCCGGCGTGCCCTTAGAACAAGTGTCCCGGCACGTTGTTGTCACAACAGATGCCTCCAACTCGGGCTGGGGCGCGACATGCAACGGGCAGGCAGCTTCAGGGTCCTGGACAGGACCTCGACTGCTTTGGCACATCAACTGCCTGGAGTTGCTGGCAGTGCATTTAGCTTTGCGACGGTTTCGTCCGCTAGTGCTGGACAAGCACGTGTTGGTCCGCACGGACAACACTGCGGCTGTTTCGTACATCAACCGACAGGGCGGTCTACGATCACGTCGCATGTCTCAACTCGCCCGCCATCTCCTCCTCTGGAGTCAGACGTGGCTCAAGTCGCTGCGCGCTGTCCACATCCCGGGGGAGCTCAATCGTGCAGCCGATGTGCTCTCACGACATCCCCAGACGGTCCAGCTGATCTGGAGTTGAGTCGGGGAAGCCCAGGTAGACCTGTTTGCTTCCCACGAGTCCTCCCACTGCCAGCTGTACTATTCCCTGTCCCAGGCCCCCCTGGGCACAGATGCACTGGCACACAGCTGGCCTCGGGCTTTACGCAAGTATGCGTTTCCCCCAGTGAGCCTGCTCGCACAGACTCTGTGCAAGGTCAGGGAGGACAAGGAACAGGTCCTGTTGGTTGCGCCTTACTGGCCCACCCGGACCTGGTTTTCGGAACTCATGCTCCTCGTGACAGCCCCTCCCTGGCGCATCCCCCTGAGGAGAGACCTTCTCTCTCAGGGGCTTGGCACCATTTGGCACCTGCGTCCAGATCTCTGGAACCTCCACGTGTGGCTTCTAGACGGGACGCGGCAGACCTAAGTGATCTGCCCCCAGCGGTGGTAAACACTATCACTCAGGCTAGAGCCCCTTCTACGAGGCAGGCCTATGCTCTGAAGTGGAGTCTGTTCACGAATTGGTGTTCTTCTCACCGAGAAGACCCCCGGAGATGCTCGGTCAGAGTCGTGCTTTCTTTCCTGCAAGAAAGGCTGGAGCGTGGGCTGTCACCCTCCACCCTGAAGGTGTATGTGGCTGCCATTGAAGCCCATCACGATGCAGTGGACGGCCGGTCCCTGGGGAGGCATGACCTGATCGTTAGGTTCCTGAGGGGTGCCAGAAGGTTACATCCTCCTAGGACACCCCTGATTCCCTCCTGGGACCTCTCTATTGTCCTGGCGGGACTTCAGAGGGGTCCCTTTGAGCCACTGGATTCGGTTGAGCTGAAGTTCCTGTCTCTCAAGACAGCGCTCCTGATCACGCTCACTTCCATCAAGAGGGTCGGGGACCTCCAAGCATTTTCGGTAAGTGAAGAGTGCCTTGTGTTCGGGCCGGCCTACTCTCACGTTGCCCTGAGACCCCGGCCTGGATACGTGCCCAAGGTTCCCACCACTCCCTTCCGAGACCAGGTGGTGAACCTGCAAGCGCTGCCCCTGGAGGAGGCAAATCCAGCTGTGTCCCGTAAGAGCGCTTCGCATATACGTGGACCGCACCCAGAGCTTCAGAAGCTCTGAGCAGCTCCTGGTCTGCTTTGGAGGTCAGCAGAAGGGGAAGGCTGTCTCTAAGCAGAGGTTGGCCTACTGGATAGTGGACGCCATCGCCTTGGCTTACCATTCCCAAGGCAAGCCGTGCCCCCTGGGGGTGAGGGCCCACTCCACACGGAGTGTGGCCTCCACCTATGCGTTGGCGCACGGCGCCTCTCTGGCAGACATCTGTCGAGCTGCGGGCTGGGCGACACCTAACACCTTTGCAAGGTTTTACAACCTCCGTGTAGAGCCAGTTTCTTCCCGTGTGTTGGGTAACAGGTAATTGGCGGGAAGGGCTGGCTGGGTGTCTCGCTTGCTGTGCCATTCCCCCTAACACGGGGATGTGAGCACCTTCTTCTCCCAGTAGAGTTCCCCAGTTGGCGTACCCTGGTCGAGCATCCTCCAGCACCCTCGGCGTCAGACTTGGCGGAGCAGTCTGTGGCCAGGCCCAGTACTGGCGTTAGCATGCCCGGAGCCCGGTCAGCCCCTGTACTGGGCTAGGTGTCCATATGGCTGGGTTCCCTACGGGTAATGCCATATGTGTATTCTTCCACGGTAAGGTTTCCCTCTTGGCAAACCCGTGTCTTCCCTTGACAGATCATTCTGTCAGTCTCTTCTGGCAGCCGTTCCATCCCTACTCCAAGGTAGGACCTGCCTCAGAGACCCCTTCCATATGTAGTACTGCCCCCTGGGTCAGTCCATATCGGTATAAACACGTCACCTCCCTACGGGTAGGATGTGGTCTCCGTAGCGACCTTTCCTAAAGGCTCGCTTCCCCATTGTCTTGCCAGCTGAAAGAACAAATAGGGAAGATTTGAAGCAATCTTTCACTGAAGGTTGAAATCCCTTCCATTTAATTTATGTGGGCGGAATAGCAGCATGGCCTTCTCCAGCAGCGATGTACTCACCCTTTGGCCCCTTCGGTACCAAGGTCAGTGAATTTGCGCTGGGGCTTTGGGAAGGTTACGACCTTAAGCGTAGCTTTTGTGGCACGCCAAGGCTTGTCAGCAATTGTAGCGCCTCAGGGTTGTGACAAGGTTCAGGTTGTGGCGTTTTCCATAGGACCCCATTTGTCGGTCGACATAACTCGTAGTGAACGACAGATAGGGAACGTCTTGGTTACGTACGTAACCCTCGTTCCCTGATGGAGGGAACGGAGACGTTATGTCCCCATGCCACAACCTTGAACCATTCGCTGTTGCCGGGACACGTTCTCGGCTCCTCAGCGTAAAACCTAATGAGTGGATGCACCTGTCGCCCTATTTATACCCGTTGGCACGGGGAGTGGCTCGGGTGTGTTAATCCACTTGCCAATTTCATTGGCGTTTTCTCTTAAAGTCAGAGATGATTGGCCTCCCAAGTGAGACCCCATTTGTCGGTCGACATAACGTCTCCGTTCCCTCCATCAGGGAACGAGGGTTACATACGTAACCGAGACGTTTTCAAATGTTTGTTTGAACTATGGTTTCAGGAAACACCGAATTATTGAACTACGTTGGTAACGACGGAACTTGTGACCACAGTTGGCTAACGATGCTTTTGGGAAATGCACCCCAGTTCAGCCGTTATGAGTCTGAGGGTGTACAACTTGTGTTTCATTATCAAACTAAATTCACGAAACCTCTGACTTTTCCAGCAAATTTAAACAATTACTTCAAAACCATTTCACTTGCACTCAAAAATAAAAGGTGCTCTCATATCACACACACGAGTCAATAAAATAAACACTGCAGAGCATTCATTAGACACTACACAGAAAAATGGAGAACACTGCATCCAGAACATTACAGAAAAAAGTGTATTGTATTGAGTAAACAATTTAGCAGTTCTGTAAAAAAGTATAGTAATTGAAACTAAGATGAATATATTGTATAGGCTTTCTCTATGTACTGCAAGAATAGTATTGTGCTGAATATTGAATAATACTGAATGTTTGAATATTTTCAACACTTGGATACTGCAAAAATACTACAGTACAACTGCAAAGGCCAAAAAAAGGTCAAATAAAACTCTAAATGAATAGCATTTTACAGTGCACTCAAATACTGTAAGTTGTGCAATTGTAAAGTCAGGGTCAATGAGAGATTCATTCTGTCTCAGCATCATGTCTTTGTGATTGAGTCCGGCCTACATCACAAGTTATGTTGTCTTTTTTGCTAGACAAAAAAAAAAAATTCTCTGGTGTGACAGATCCAGCCTTGATAACACTGTCTATACCTCACTCTTTTTCTCCTCATCCTCTTCCTCCTCATCCTCCACTACTTACATGTACTATTCCTTTTCTCATTATCATATTGTTTCTATTTTATTCGTATTATCATTCAGCTGCCTGTGCCACTTGTGCACTCTGAACTGGCTCATCATATTTTGTACAGTTGATTTGATCACATTAGAAACAAGAGTGAACAATTTTGAATAGTTGTGTGTAAACAATGACAGCTGTGCTTTAGTTGTGTTTAGATTTTGCTGCTTGTGTTTAGCATTTTGCAGCGCAAATCCATCACAGTGTGATAAGTGTTTTAAGTGAATGAGAATGTGAGAATTTTACAAAAAGAGTGCTTGAGATTTACAAATAGAGAACTGCCTGAACGTGTTAAAGGTTTAGCAGAAAGAGTGCTTTATTCCACAAACTGGTTTAAGCTAGTGAGAATTTGGTTCAGAGATTGGTGTTTAGTGTTTTAGCAATTCAAAAAAACTGTATGTTTACACATGGATACATGTGTGCGATATGTGTTCATTTTGTGATTCTTGAGGTAGTTATATTGTGTGTTTGTGTTTTCTAAATGAGAACATGGTTAAACCTGTGCAAATGATACCCTTCTTGTGTAGAGTTTTTGAAAAAAAAAAAAAAAAAACAACACTTGAGTAAATTGGAGCATGTGTAAAACAGGTGAAATGTGTTAGAAGTTTTGAGAAACGTGTCTTGCATTGTTTGGAAAAATTTTCCAAATGAATCATTTATAGTGTGTAAGCAATAGAGAAAAACTGTAACACCACACAATCATGACTTTGGAATAGGCATATAATTACACATCTACACAACTACACATGGTGTATGTATTCATTTTCTTTTGTACTGTGTAATACTGGATTCACAACCAAATAAAAAAAATATTGGTTTCAATCCTGCTTTCAAACCAGCTGAGCCTGGTTTCTTACACGATTTTTATTTCTTTCAGTTAATTTATTTCAATTATTTGTCATAGAAATACAAAATACTGTACATTTAAATTAAACTACCAATACATTTAAATCAAATACAACCGTTCCTGTAAAGTTACAGTAAATTACCTGCCGCAGCACAACTAAATAACATAAATTTTCTAAATTATACTGTAATCTTTGAAGGCTATTCCTGAATTGCATTAACTAAGAAATTGTTATGTGGCATGTGAAGGCAGGGATAATGGTATTGTGGTGGAAATAAAGAAAGGAAGGAAGAGGAAGAGGCATTTTCCAAAGTGGGAAAAACAACTTGTGAGAAAGATAGGGCAACACTAACTTGACAGAGCTTAAAAAGTTTGTCAAATCTTGTGAGATATCAGGAGATCTGATGGATCGTGTGTAAGTTTCAGTCAGTGCTGGAATGTTGGGTTGTTTATTCAGTGAAAACAATGGTGTCTTTGCCTCAGTCCCAAGTGAATTTTGCTTTTTTGATTGCTTTGATGGGCTCCAAGTCAAACACTAGGTGTTTTTATTTCAAAGCCAATGTAATGCTGAATGGTTCACAGAGACCTGCCCTTCACACACATTTGATTTAGCAGGACATGTTAATAGAATCAACATGCTTTGCTGGTTCTGGAGCAACATCATGGGTCAAACATCATGTCACCTAACCCTAACCTTTTTGAATTCTGAATATTGTTCAAAATCCAACCCAGATCTAATCATAACCATAACACAACCAACTCTTTAAAGTACATTCATAAAACCACTGACTTTTCTGACAAAATCAAACAATCGGCTAAACCCATTTCACCTCTACTCAAAATCAATAAAAAATCATACCAAGCCAGTTACAGTAATAAATAAACACTATAGATCATTAATCTATAGTGAATTAAGAGATTAAGAGACTACATAAGAGAAATGGAGAACACATCATTCAGATCATGTAGTTACAGAAAAAATAGACTGTATACAGAAAAATACATTTTGCAATGAAGTAAAACATTGCAGTTATCATGTATGTACTGCAAGTATAGTATTGTATTGAATACTGAATAAGACTGAATGTCTGTTTATGAAATGAAAAATCAAAGTGAATCCAGATGAAAAATCCCAAAAGGCTTTAAATGAAAAGCATTTTAAAGAACAGTCAAAAAGTTGTGCAACTGTTTGCATCTGATTGCTGCTTGGCCTCGACAGTGATTAAAGCATGATGGCTATCCTAGCTGACCAACGCTGAAGCCAGTACATTATATTTACTGCAACATACGCACAAGAAAATGTCTCAAAACTGAAAAAGAAAAACATGTTCCTAGTACAGCATATTTTGATGTTTCTTGATCAACATTCCTTTCAAGAAAACATAGCTGCCTTTACTGCATTTCACATGCTAACCTTACTGTAACTGGAAGGAAATAAAAGGATAAGATAAAAGGAATGTTCAGTACAACTTAAGGCACTTATTCGGGTAATTATCATAAACTAAGATGTTTTGAACAGTTTGAAAAAAAAAACAATGAAGATCAAACTGGTTTAGTCTAGTGTTTTTAGAAGAGATTATAGATACCGGACATAATATTTGGACACAGATGGCTGATAGGAAATGCCAATTGAATAAATTATGTTTAAGTGCCATTGCAGGATATACATTTCAAACCATTTAACATTACAATGAGTATAAAGGTAGACTGAGGCCTAAAATTTCTGAAAGTTTTTGCTTTTTGTGTTTAAAGGAACACTCCACTATTTTTGAAAATAGGCTAATTTATAGCACTTATTGTAAACTGTTGTGTTTTACCATTTTCTTATCCATTCAGCTGATCTCCAGGTCTGGTGGTACAGCATTAGCAGTAGCTTAGCAGAGATCATTGAATCTGATTAGATCATAAGCTTAAAATAACCAAATAGTTTTGATATTTTTCCTATTTTAAATGTGACTCTTCTGTTATTACATTGTGTACTAAATGCATATATGTCCACAAATAGTAGAACCCTAATCTGTAATTTTCAAAGCCAATGCTGAATTCTTTTTTTCAGGATTTGTTTTGACTTGCATTTATTTCAAATATTGATCTTTTGTAACAATATTCAAAGTCTCTTACTATCACAGTTTATCAATTTAACACATTTATTTATAAATAATAATAATAATTAAAGAAGACATTTTTTACTGACCCTTAACTTTTAAACGGTACTGTATATTGTTACAAAAAAAATGCTGTTCTTTAAAAAAAACATATCACAGGTTCCAAAAGAATAATAAAATAAATAAATAAATAAAATAAAATAAGCGGCACAACTGTAAAATCAAGGTCAGTGAGATATTCATTCTGCCTCAGCATCACAGCTTCGTTTTGGGCCCAGCCTGAGGACTTTTATCCACATCAACGAAAATGTTGTCTCTTTGCCAGGCAAAGGAAAAAACCCTCTGGTGTACTAGATCCACACCTTGCTCTTTCTCATCCTCATTGTCTTTCTCCTTGTCCAACTCACACTCTTCCTTCTCTCCTTCTCAGATTGTTTCAGTTTATTGTTGGTATCAACATTTAGTGCACCTGTGCCACCTGGGCACTCTGAGCTTGCTTATATTTTGTACATTTGGTTTGAACATGTAATTAGGAACAAGTGTAAAATAGTTTGAGCCGTTGTGTGTAAATGAAGACAATGGTGTTGTGTCCTGCAGCACAAGTGCATCACAGTGCAAAATGTGTTTGAGTGAGTGAGAAAAAAGTTTGGCAAAAGGGAGCATTAGATATATGCAAATAGTTAACTTGTTTAAGGTTTTGCAGAAAGAGTGATTTATTTGACAAATAGGTTTAGGCCTTTGAAAATTTGGTTCAGAGAATGGGGTTTAGTGTCTTTAACAACTGAAAAAACTCTTAATAGAAGATCTGTATAATTGAAAAAAGTCACTCTTGTAAGGCAATTTTTTTTTTCTTAGAAGTTATCATTATTAATGGCATGTAGTCAGAAATGAAAGTTGTGAAATTGAAGCCAAGTTTGTAGTTATTAATATATTTTGGTAGACAACTGTACAATGAAGTTTAACTGTAACCTTCAAAATTACAATTATGCTGATTTACAAAAGCTCCTGCAGACATTGTCAGTAATTTGTTAGTAGAAAAGTTACAAACAAATGATTTACACACACATATGATTTAGCAGGATGTGTTAATAGATCAACATGTGTTGCTGGTCATGGAACAACATCATAAGTCACCTAACCCCAACCTTACCTTAAAATTAGAAGGCAATGATTGCTTGAATGCTGAATATTATTCTAACACCAGCTCTAATAATAATGATAACACAAATACCTAACTCATACGCATGCAAATGCAGGAGCGGAAACGGAAGCTCATTCAAAGTGTGAAGGCAGGGATTTTTCTTTTCTTTCAGTTAATTCATTTAAATAATTTTCATAGAGATACAACATACTGTATGTTTAAATTAAACTACAAATACATTTAAATCAAATACAACTGTTCCTGTAAAGTTACAGTAAATTACCTGCCGCAGCACAACTAAATAACATAAATCTTCCAAATTATACTGTAATCTTTGAAGGCTATTCCTGAATTGCATTAACTAAGACATTGTTATGTGCCATGTGAAGGCAGGGATAATGGTATTGTGGTGGAAATAAAGGAAGGAAGGAAAAGGAAGAGGCATTTGCTAAAGTGGCAAAAACGACTTGTGAGAAAGATAGGGCAACACTTACTTGACAGAGCTTAAAAAGTTTGTCTAATCTAGTGAGATATCAGGAGATCTGATGGATCTTGTAAAAAATGAAATGAAAAATCCAAGTGAATTCAGATGAAAAATCTCAAAAGGATCTAAAAGAAAAGCATTTTACAGTACAGTCAAAAAGTTCTGCAACTGTTTGCGTCTGATTGCTGCTTGGCCTCGACAGTGATTAAAGCATGATGGCTATCCTAGCTGACCAACGCTGGAGCCAGTAGATTGTATTTACAGCAACATACGCACCAGGAAAGTGTCTCAAAACATTAAAAAAAATAAATAAACATGTTCCTAGTGCAGCATATTTTGATGTTCCTTGATCAACATTCCTTTTGAGAAAACATAGCTGCCTTTATTGGATTTCACATACTAACTTTACTGTAACTGGAAGGAAATAAAAGGATGAAATGAAAGGAATGTTCAATACACCTTAAACACTTACTAGGGTAATTATTGTAAACTAAGATGTTTTGAACAGTCTGAAACAAAAACAATGAAGATCAGACTGGTTTAGTCTAGTGTTTTTAGAAGAGATTATAGATTCCGAACAAAATAGTTGCTACATACCCAACTTACATGTGGGGCCTCAGCCCGGGGTAGAGCTGAAGGCTTGGAATCACAAAAGATTCCTTTAAAGGGATACGGCTAAGAACTTAGCATTGGCTATTACCAAGTCTTGCCTGTCACAAAGGAGGGGCTCTTGTGGCACTCTGATAGAGCAGCTCGTAAATGGAATGGCCCGGGAGCAGAGCAATTGGAGGACGGAACGTACAGATGAAGCCTCGGCCACACCTGTACCATGGCGTCCAGCCCCAATGGAGCTGGATGAGTCAGAGGAAGCCAGAGGGGATAGTGCGATGCTCTTGAGCCGCAAAAAACGATCCACCCAAATCTGTCCAACCTTCCCAACTCTGCTTCAACACCTTGCTCTCACAGTGCGTCTCAAAACAGTATGTAGTACTGGAGCGGTCTGAAGAAAAAAACGAGAATTCAGTCTCCCATGAGAGGAGGAGTCCGAGCTCTGAGCAGCATGCTCATAGGCGACCCTTTCAGAAAAGGAGAGCGCTGCTAACTACCA
The DNA here is from genome assembly GCF_003368295.1 of Carassius auratus. NCBI lineage: Eukaryota > Metazoa > Chordata > Actinopteri > Cypriniformes > Cyprinidae > Carassius > Carassius auratus. The sequence continues at coordinate 21,772,323 of NC_039271.1, read as the reverse complement.
CGAGAATAGCCCACACAGCCCCCCCATGTTGAGGGGTGGTCCTTGAGGTGTATACTTACAAATACACAGTGGTTAAACGAAGCCCAAGGAACCTCGGGGCTAATAATCTTAAGAAAGGGAACGAAGCGGAGCACGTAACCCTTACCGTACAGGATTTCAGAAAGTGCGCAGAGTCTTGCGTGCACACTTACCACTTACGTGGATTTCAGACAGTGCGCAAAGCGTAAACGTGCACACTGACCACCATGTGGTTTTGAGAAAGTACACAGGCTTAGCGTGTGTACTGAAAGGTTACCTGACAACAACAGTATGTGGGAGCTCACCTTCAGAGAGACCTGTGAAGCCTACTTTCTGATAACCACAATATGTGGGAGTTCACCTACAGAGAGGCCTAGAGAGGCCTACTACCTGTTAACAGATAACCACCTCAGTGGAAACTGAAATAATATGGAACTCGACTCCAGGGAGGCCTGGTGAGGCCTACTACCTGACAACCACAAACCGTGGGAGCTCGTTTTTTTTTTTTGAGGAAATGCACAGTATGTGGGAGCTAAATCTCCAGGGAGGCCTGGTGAGGCCTACTACCTGACAACCGCAGTATGTGGGAGCTCGCCTTCAGAGAGACCTGGTGAAGCCTACTATCTGAAAACCACAATATGCTATTTAGTGGAAATGCACAGTATGTGGGAGCTAAATCTCCAGGGAGGCCTGGTAAGGCCTACTACCTGACAACCACAGTATGTGGGAGCTCACCATCAGAGAGGCCTGGTGAAGCCTACTACCTGATAACCACAATATGTGGAAGTCCACACAGCCCCTCATGTTGAGGGAAGCGATGCTTGAGGTGTATAACAAATACACACTGGTTGGATGAAGCCCAAGGAACCCCGGGGCTAATCATCTTAAGAAAGGGAACGAAGCGGAGTGCGTAACCCTTACCGTCTTGTGTGCACACTTACCACTTACGTGGATTTGAGACAGTGCGCAAAGTGTTCACGTGCACACTGACCACCATGTGGTCTTGAGAAAGTACACAAACTTAGCGTGTGTACAGAAAAGCATCACAGAGGCGCTGGATCGTACAGGAGAGGCGAGCTCCAACCCTGTCTGTGGTGCGGCGCAGCTCGGCTACCTGGTTAGGTGAAAGGCCCTCGCCTGTATCCAGGTCCTTCAGCAGGTCAGCCTGGTAAGCCTGAAGCACTGCCATCATGTGCAACGAAGCCACAGCCTGGCCTGCTGCCGCGTATGATTTGCCATTTAAGCAGGATGTATACTGCAGGGGCTAAGATGGCAAAGAGGGAGATTTAAGAGAGGACGTTTCACCCACAGAGAGAAAGCTAGCCAGCGTTTCTTCTACAGGGGGCATCCTCTCATAGCCGTTTTCATGCATGCCCTCGATATTAGCATAACTCGTATGCTGAAACTGATGGATGCGAGAGGAAAACTGCCTCTTCCATTCCTTTTTGACTTCTGCATGCAAGTCAGGCAAGAATGGAAGGCTCACCTGGGCTGGAGGGCTATGGTCAGACAAATAATACTCATCGAGGCGACCTCGTGACGTTACCTTTCTGGCACGCTTCCATGGCAAGTCTAATTTTGCCGTGGCGCGATCCATAACCTCTAACAGCTCCTCATACGCAGGGCAGGAGGATTGAGAAGGCTCAGCCTCAGCTTCTTCGCCACTCTCAGACATCTCCTGCTCTTTCTGAGTAGAACCCAGCAGAGCACTAACTTCAGTGTCAGAAGGGGTTAATGACAACGCATCTTCCTCCCGAAGTTCGCTCTCGTTTGCCACCGGAGAGTGTGAGAGGAAAAGTCCCTCTCTACACTCCTCAGCGAGATCCACCTCGTGATCCCCACGAGCTCATTCTCCTCTGTGCCTCGGCAATGGCGGGTCCTGAGCCGCAAGATCCAAAAGGCTGTCCCTCTTTCCTCAAAGAGAGACAAACGAGAACGGAGCTTTTTCATAGAAAAACGCTCGCAGTGCGCGCAGATGGCCCCCTCAAGGACGTTGCGCGTGTGCTCTTCGCCCAAACAAGAGACGCAAAGAGTGTGTGTGTCATCAGGTGTCAAATAACGCTGACACGGATGCACACACTGTCTTAACGCCTTGCTAGTGGATGCCATTGTATAACAATAATAGATCGCTCTTACCGTTTTGGTCGTTTCTCAGATGCACGCTTCAAACAAAACAGTCAATGAAGACGAAGAAGATAAGTGACGGGTCATACGGGCGCGTATTTATAGTTGCGCCGGTAGCGACGTCAGAGGCTGTCGCCGGCCAACATGTTGGCGTTTTTCAAAGTATGCTTCAGACACGGGTCACGACAAGGTGTTCCCCATAGTGTCCCTTCAGAGGATGCAGTTCGAAGTTCCCTTGAGCGGGAACCTCTTCCTCTCTCGCTCTTAGCACCTCCTGCTGGCAGAAAATAAACTTGCGGTCACCAATTGATACCAATACGATCCTTTTTATAAAAAAAAAAAAAAAAAAAAAAAAAAACTTTTGTGTAGGTGAGAGCAATAAGTCTATGTCATGAGGTGAATGAATGATCAATTATTTAGGCAATAATTTGTATTAATCTATTGAAGTCCACAAAATTTTTAGTTATTAGGCACTGAAGAATGAATTCTTTACAGCCTTTTAGATTTACATTTATTCATTTAACAGACACTTTTATCCAAAAAATAAAAATAAATAAAGAATAAAAATAAATATCTCCCTTTTTTCTGGTTTTAAAAGCAAATGAAATAAAGTGCACACAATTATTACTGAAGAACAAACAAAGAACACATATACCTGTTCAATTACATTCCCTGAGCCCCCCTTCTAGACTTCAATGTGTTATCAGCTTCGCTCACTGTTTGCTGCTCCTCGGCGCGTTGTGTCAGTGAGTCATGTGACGACACAACAACGAATCACAGCAGAGCAGCAGGAGGGGGAGGATTAGCAAAGTGGGCCAGGATGTGAAAGTAGCGTTTGGTCATTGTAGAGGTAGAAGACACAAGCAAAGTATAATGAACGTAGATGAGACATATTTAAATTAAAATATCGATTCAATTACAATTGTATCGATCCGATACCAATACCAGTGTTGGCATCAATACTATCGATATTTAGATCGATCCGCCCACCCCTACTAAACAGAGATTCTTGTATCAATCCGATACCAATACCAGTGTTGGCATCGATACTATCAATATTTAGATTGAACCACCCACCCCTACTAAACAGAGATTCACAGTAGAGATGGCAGGTCAGGAGTAATCCTACGAAAAGTTGCCATTTTCAAGGTGGAGATATAAGCACTACTTCAAATTCATTGTGGTCAAAGGCAAGAACGTCATGACATGTTTACATTATGTCCAAGGCAGAAGACTTTGTCGACATCCGTTGTAAGCAACTCTAATTTAATGAAGCATCTCACAAAGACACACGCATCTACAAAGCTAGTGGCCAAAAACACTTTTCTTACAAAGATTATACTTGAAGTGCAGGATAAAACTCTTGCTGTCTGTTGATGTGCAATAAATATTGAAAGTTATGTACGAAAACCTGTCTGTTCTACTCATTTCAACTGGCTTGTTAAAACTGCTAAAAAAAATGCAAATTCTTTGACATCTAGCAACTTTTTTTTTTTAAACCGTAACGCAAATAGTTACTTTCCCTGGTAACGAGTTACTTTTATTATAGAGTAATTCAGTTACTAGCTCAGTTACTTTTTGGAACAAGTAGTAAGTAACTATAACTAATTACTTTTTTTAAAGTAATGTTCCCAACAGTGCTCCTCACACAAACAGCTTCTGTGTCTTTAACTCTCAGAGAGACACAAGCTCAACAAGTCTGAAATATTACATGCAAAACATACTTTTAACAATTACCACTTCAACAGCTTCAAAATAATTATGCTAGTCTTTACTACACAATGCCGTTTCTTTTAGGAGACTAATGTACATTCAGTTTAACCGCAAAAAAATAAGATAAGTGTAACCGTAACCATAACTGCCTATTAACACCTCAAAAAGTGCAGATAATGTAAAATCTTATGTAAATATGACATAAGACATTCACGGACGTTATATTAAAAGTACCTCTTCCATTCAGTAACGTTAAATGAGGCCGTTAAGACCTCCATGTCAGAGGCGAAAACCGCGTTTTATACATATATATAACATTAAGCTCCTTTGTTTCCACCTTTCATAAAACCTTCCGGCTTTCATACAACCGGGTAAACAATAAACTATAACTTTACTTTTTGAATCTTTACTTACCATAATGTCTTTCACTCGCTTCTCACTTCTTTCACACTGAGAAAATGGCAGCTGCTCGCACTGGAGGCGTACAATCTTAACGTGATGTGCGTGCTCTCCTTCACATCCGCGTTCCCAACCCAGCCCCACTGGGTTAATATCGAGACCAATTTTAAACCCAAACTTGGGTTAAAACAACCCAAAGTCCTACCCAATGGTCTCAACCCAGCATTTTGGTTGAAAAAACAACCCAGCATTTTTAGAGTGTATAGCACTTATTGTAAACTGTTGTGTTTTACCGTTTTCTTATACATTCAGCTGATCCCCAGGTCTGACGGTAGAACTTTAGATGCAGCTTAGCGGAGATCATTGAATCTGATTAGGCCATTAGCATATCACTTAAAAATGACCAAATAGTTTCGATATTTTTCCTATTTAAAATGCGACTCTTCTGGAGTTACATCGTTTACTAAATGCATATATGTCCACAGATAGAAGAACCCTAATCTGTAACTACCAAAGCCATTGCTGATTTTTTTTTTTCAGGATTTGTTTTGATGAATAAGTAAAGAAATAATAAAAAAATACAATATTTAAAGTCTCTTACTATCACATTTTATCAATTTACCACATTTATTTATTTAAAAATAAATAAAGAAAACATTTTTACTTACCCCAAACTTTTTTTTCCAAAAGAATAATAAATAAATAAATAAGCAGCACAACTGTTTTTAACATTAATAATAAATCATCATATTATAATGATTTCTAAATGATCATGTGACACTGAAGACTGGAGTAATGGCTGAAATAAAAATTCAGCTTTTCGTAACAGTAATAAATTATAGTTTAAACTAATATTAAAATGAAAGACTGATATTTTAAATTGCAAAAATAATTCACAATTTAGCAGTTTTTTTTTCTGTATTTTTGATTAATGAAATGCAGCGTTTGTGAGCATAAGAAATTTGTATATAAAGTAAAACATAAAAAATCTTGCTGATCCCAAACTTTTGAATGGCAGTTCTTGGCATGTATTTTATATGCCTTTTATGGCAATCAAAAAAATTTTTTTTGAATATCCATAGGCTGATATTTGAGATCTATAACTATAGTTGTAATGGAAATCTAGAAGCATTTGGTCAGAGGTCTGACACATGAACATAAAGGCTTATGGAGAATGATGTGTTTATTTTGGACCGTTATGAAATACAGTAATGGTTTGAACCTCTGATCTTGTTGAAGAACTGCAGATTGCACAGTCTGAACACTTGCTGTTTATTAAGGGAGACAGCCTGGATGTTGTCTTTAAGAGACGGCGAGTGGGTGGGTGTGTACTGCTGGGAATGTCACATTTTTCTCTGTGCTTTTTACACAATGAATCCTAACATGTGACAAGCAACATTTCACCCATGCTTTCACTTCCAGCTTTGCTGCCTCTCACTCTGGCACCCATGCCTCTAGCTCCGAGGGGCTGCATCTCTCTGTATTCTGTCAGCAGATGAAATAGTTGACGGTTGCACAGAGAGATCTATTATCTTCCTACTCTCTCTTGACCTGTTATTCACACTCTGACTGGAGTTCACGCTGCACTTTTGATGTCAACAATGAACTTCAGGGTTAGATACCTTTAGCAGTTTCACTCAATCTATCGGCAGTTTATTTGGTGAAGCTGAAGACACGTCCCACAAGGGCAAATTCACTAAATGGTTGCGCTCTCTTGGTATGCTGTATTTCAACCTAAATACTGGCTTATTACTGTAACTGACTGCAATCCAGTTGCGCTAGAAGCTTATTGCCCTGTGAGTATCTCATTCATTAATAACTGTAATTAAACACCTGTCATACTCCTTTAAATATATGGGCCACAGAAAAAAAAGGGGTTTTCAAGCAACAAAACAATAAAAGTTTCATACATTAGTATTTTAATAAGTACAGGTCAGAATAATTATGTTCTTTTATTTTTATATTAAAAAAATTATATAAATATATATATATATATATATATATATATATATATATATATATATATATATATATATAATCTCTGCTAAGCTACAGCTAAAGTTCTACCACCAGACCTGGAGATCAGCTGAATGGATAAGAAAATGGCAAAACACAACAGTTTATAATAACTGCTATAAATGAGCCTATTTTCAAAAATAGTGGAATGTTCCTTTAAATTCAAAAAGCAAAACTTGCACAAATTTTGGCCTCATTCTATCTTTACACTCATTGTAATGTTAAATGGTATGAAATGTATGTTATGCTTAATGAAGATTAAACATTATTTTACCCATATTTGGAAAAAAAATTATTCACAAAAGTTATTAGGAACATTAAAGTAAACACTTTACCAGCATTTAATATGCTTTCTATGTATGTAAATTTTCCTTTTTTTTATTACATTTTTATGTTTACAAAGTTGTTTTCTTATCTTATATCTATTATATTTATTCTAATATAATAGCAATTTATTCTAATATACTACCAATTTTATCTTTGTAAATCTTTTTTAGTTATTGCTAGCACACTTATTAGCTCTATCCATCCATCATCTTCCGCTTATCCGGGGTCGGGTCGCGGGGGCAACAGTCTAAGCAGAGACGCCCAGACTTCCCTCTCCCTAGCCACTTCCTCCAACTCTTCCGGGGGAACCCCGAGGCATTCCCAGGCCAGCCGGGAGACATAGTCCCTCCAGCATGTCCTAGGTTTTTCCCGGGGCCTCCTCCCGGTGGAATGTGCCTGGAACACCTCCATGGGAAGGCGTCCAGGAGGCATCCGAAATAGATGCCCGAGCCACCTCAGCTGGCTCCTCTCGATGTGGAGGAGCAACGGCTCTACTCTGAGCTCCTCCCGAGTGACCGAGCTTCTCACCCTATCTTTAAAGGAGTGCCCAGCCACACTACGGCTCATTTCGGCCGCCTGTATCTGTGATTTTGTCCTTTCAGTCATGACCCACATCTCATGACCATAGGTGAGAGTAGGAACGTAGATTGACCAGTAAATCGAGAGCTTAGCCTTACAGCTCAGCTCCTTCTTCACCACGACAGACCGGTACAGCGACCGCATTACTGCAGAAGCTGCACCGATCCTTCTGTCAATCTCCCGTTCCATCCTTCCCTCACTCTTGAACAAGACTCCAAGATACCTGAACTCCTCCACTTGAGGCAGGAACTCTCCTCCAACCTGAAGTGGACAATCCACCTTTTTCTGACAGAGAACCATGGCCTCGGACTTGGAGGTGCTGATTCTCATCCCAGCCGCTTCACACTCAGCTGCAAACTGTCCGAGTGCATGCTGAAGGTCCTGGTCTGAGGAGGCCAACATGACAACATCATCCGCAAAAAGCAGTGCCGAAATCGTATGGTTCCCAAACCGGACACTCTCCGGCCCTTGGTTGCTGTAGGATATTCTGTCCATAAAAATTATGAACAAATCCGATGACAAAGGGCAGCTCTGCCTGAGTCCAACATGCAGCAGGAACAGCTCTGACTTACTGCCGGCAATGTGAACCAAGCTCTTGCTCCGGTCGTACAGGCACCGAACAGCCCTAAGCAGGGGGCCGCCGACCCCATACTCCCAGAGCCCTCTCCACAGAATGTCGCGAGGAACATGGTCAAATGCCTTCTCCAAAATCCACAAAACACATGTAGATTGGTTGGGAAAACTCCCATGAACCCCCCAGCACCCTGGAAAGGGTATAGAGCTGATCCAGTGTTCCACAACCGAGACGAAAACCACACTGTTCCTCCTGAATCCGAGGTTCCACTATCGGCCGAATTCTCCTCTTCAGTACCCTGGCATAAACTTTCCCGGGGAGACTGAGAAGTGTGATCCCCCTATAGTTGGAACACACTCTCCGGTCCCCCTTCTTGAAAAGAGGGACCACCACCCCGGTCTGCCAGTCCAGAGGTACTGTCCCTAACCGCCATGCGATGTTGCAGAGGCGTGCCAGCCAAGACAGCCCCACAACATCCAGAGACTTGAGGTACTCAGGGCGGATCTCATCCACCCCTGGTTCCTTGCCACCGAGGAGCTGTTTTAACTACCTGGATGACTTCAGCCCGGGTGATGGACGAGTCCTCCTCCGAGTCCCAAGCCACTGCTTCCTCAACGGAAGACAAGTCAGTGGGATTGTGGAGATCCTCGAAGTATTCCTTCCACCGCCAGATGATATCCCCAGTTGAGGTCAACAGGTGCCCATCTCCACTGTAAACAGTGTTGGTAGGGCACTGCTTCCCCCTCCTGAGGCCTCAAAAGGTTTACCGAACTCCTCCCAGGCCCAAATTTTTGCCTCCACAACTACCCGGGCTGCAGTCCGCTTGGCCTGCCGGTACCTGTCAGCTGCCTCCAGGGTCCCACAAGCCATACAGGCCCGATAGGACTCCTTCTTCAGCTTGACGGCATCCCTTACTTCCAGTGTCCACCACCGGGTTCGGGGATTACTGCCTTGACAGGCACCGGAGGCCTTACGGCCACAGCTCCGAGCAGCCGCAGAGACAATGGAGGTGGAGAACATGGTCCACTCGGACTCAATATCTCCAGACTCCCTCGGGATCCGGTTGAAGCTCTGCCGGAGGTGGGAGTTGAAGATCTCTCTAACAGGGGACTCGGCCAAACATTTCCAACAAACTCTCACAGTATGTTTGGGTCTGCCAAGTCTGGCCAGCTTCCTCCCCCGCCATCGGATCCAACTCACCACCAGGTGGTGATCAGTTGACAGCTCCGCCCCTCTCTTCACCCGAGTGTCCAAGACATATGGCCGAAGGTCTGATGACACGACCACAAAGTCGATCATCGCCCTCCGGCCTAGGGTGTCCACGTGCACTGATGGACACCCTTATGCTTGAACATGATGTTCGTTATGGACAAACCTTGGTTAGCACAGAAATCCAATAACAGAACACCGCTTGAGTTCAGATCAGGGGGGCCGTTCCTCCCAATCATGCCCCCTCCAGGTGTCACTGTCACTGCCCACGTGGGTGTTGAAGTCCCCCAGTAGAACGAGTCTCCAGTCGGAGCACTTTCCAGCACCGTCGGGTTGTCCGCACTGCCGATCAGCCCGTAGGCACCGAGGGCGTCGTCTCGGTCCTTGCTGTATTTGTTAACATAAAGGGGTTTGTGAACTGCTCTTAGTCTGGCCCATCACCAAGGACCTGTTTGCCTTGGGAGACCCTACCAGGAACATATAGCCCCAGACAACATAGCTCCCAGGATCATTCGGGTACTCAAACCTCTCCACCACGATACGGTGACAGTTCAAGGAGAGGCTTATTAGCTCTATTATGTGTTAATGAGCATTGTCAAGTAAACTGACAAAATCAAAGTGTCAAATGCTTTTGTTGTCTCTGTATATGCACATACTGATTTCCACTAGCTTGAAACAAGAAGCAATTTTTTCAGTCCTTGCTCATTTCCTAGAAGTTCAATAAATGCTGCATGTTTATGATTTTTGTGCATCATTTTCATACACCAAAAAGCAACACGATGGTAAACCCATTTCAATGAAAAACATTTTTATAATATAATGATGTTAAGGTCATAGGAAATTTATTATCATTCATTTTATGTTGGGATATCATTACATGATATTTTGAGGCATGGGTTTTTATGATCATTATCAGAATTTCAGACTGAGAACAGGTTAGCTTCTTTAAATTAATGTCAATGGAATAGAGGCTTCAATATCCTGAGTTCAGTATGCTTTTGTGAGGAATCAGCTAATCACTGTATGAATTCACAGTCAAAGTTTTTGTACTTTTTTGGTAAATTTAAATATCAATAATTCCAGATTATTCAAATTTACTATTGACATATACTAATTAACATAAAACACAACCCTGAGCCACTCTATAAAGTCAAATGTAATTCTCAAATCTAGTTTGAAACACAATAAACATAATTACATTGCGTTTGTTGACAGTGTGAGTAAATAAACAGAGCTGTTGGCAAATACATTATTAGTAAATTCATCCTCCGTATATATATCTATCTCTCTGTTAAATGTCTTCCAGTTTTCCTGTCTCTCCCTCTCATTATCTTTGCCCATCCAGCTCTCTCTCGCCATCTTTTCCTTGAGGTCTTTCCCCTTCTTCAGATTGCCAGGAACATTCAACCACCTACTGGAGATTACAAGCTGAGAGAAAGAGCACACAGTAAAATCAGCAGTGTCAATTTAACACTTGAAGTGTTAATTTTAACACTACTAAAGATCATATATGGTCCCAATCTCTCCAGAGTTAAAAGTACACTGTTTGTAGTGTTGAATTTACAGTGTTAAAATGGCACCTTATAGTGCTGAAAAATAACACTGAGAGTGTAGATTGTTACACTTGCTATTGTTATTAAAGTTTTACACTGGGGTCATTTAACACCTTATAATTTTACACTGGGGTCATTTAACACCTTAAAATTTTACACTACGGGTCATTTAACACCTTTTGATGTTGTTGTTATTCCTATGGATTAGTCAAAGTGTTATCAAGAAAGTATTCCTTTTAGTGCAAAATTTATTTTTACTTTGTTCTATGGTGTCAATGTACATTATCAAATCTAAAATCAAGAGTCTTCAGACAGATATAACAACTAATTTTTATTTAAAAACTGGGCAAAGTGGCTACTTTAAAACAACATTCAACAGTTCAGTCAAATTCATGAGGGGTTGCACAGAAATACAAAATGGATAAAACAAACTCATTAACTTCACAGAGACATGAACAAGTGACAGCTAAATTTGAATAAGATTACAGTAGGGTACAACAAAACAAAAGAAATTATCAGACCCATAGGACATCTGCACATCAAAAGGTTTGTAATAAGTGAGTTCACTGACAGTAAACACTTTCAGAGATGCACTGGGTCTGTGATCAATTCTGTAGGCAAAAAGATGTTCATCAAAACAAACAGTTTTGAGCTGCGATGTAACCAGTAACACGCATTCATTTCTGACAATAATATCCCTGATTTTATAAAACACTGGCAAATCAAGGTCTACTTGACCACAAATAACTAAGGTAGAACGATATTCAGTTCCATTATACTTCACCTATTTCACTGAGAGAACATTTGTTTCTGTAGGAATGTTCAACTTAGATGCAATCTGAACACTTTCATTCAAGTCACTGACACAGACATTCTTTCCTGGTCCAAGTACAATTCTGTCATGGTTAAAGGCTTCCCAGTTATATGCCATGAAATTCTGATGTTTTTTGGCAAGCGTCTTAGTTATGTTCTTGAAACATTTTGGTTGAGTCTTGAAGAAATTGTGTTTGGACTCGTATCGCATTGACCACATGTGAACAATAGGCCCAATATTTCGTATACACCGAGGGTAGTGACACATTAAATGATGTTTAGGCAGCAGATTCTTTCCTGGGAATAAGCACTTGAACAGCCTGTGATGCTCAGTAATTAAGTGTTTCAAATAAACAGTAAGTCCTTCAGTTAAAATGGGAGAAAATACAATGTTCACTATTTGTAGTAAAAGTAGTAGTAATTGCCAGTATTTATCATCTTGGGGCACAATGTCACCAAATATCAGCGGCACATTTCGAAGTAGACACCAACACTGTATTGCATTTATGCCCAAATCATTGCTCTCGTCATCCAGTTTTACAGAAGGAGGCCGATTTCTCCTCTCCATGTACCCATAATTAAATGAATTTAATCTGCCATCCAACTCTTTCGCTGTCAAAAAATTAGCTTGAACATACTTTAAAACAAGTTTTAATTCAAACTGAGCAACTCCCTCTAAAATATCATGCATTATGTCTACAGAAAAGTTGTCTGATATATTAAAGTACTGCAGAGTGTTTAACAAACATGTACGTTTCACACCACAAACATGTTGTAGTGTTGGGTCTTATTGTAGAGCTTCACAGTGTCGTACGTGTGTTTCTTTGGTGCGGAAAGTGAACATTTGGCTCATCTTCACAGAACACAGTTTGATAATCTTCCCTTTCAGTGAGACAAAACCTACAGTTATTCCGAGCTATCTCCCGTTACTTGGACAATGCTTCCACGCACAAAACCAGCAGGTCCTTGTATACCCTTGTTTTCAAGGACTTTTATGTCATTGACGATAGGTTCCAATATTGCACCAAATCCATATGTTTTGATGTCTTGGGCATGGAAAAGTGCACATAAATGTATGTTTGTTAGAGATGAATTAAATTGTGGTGGGAAATTTCTCAAAGTAAAATATATACCGCCTAATTTGTGAATTCCCTTTTTTGAGCCCAAAGGATTGGCAGTTTCGAATTCATCATAATACAATTGAATCTGAAGTGCATTTTTTTCAGTCGAAAACAGGGGATGACTTTTTATGTACAGTCCATCTTCAATATCAGAGTAAATACCGTTTTTATTAGGTAAACCTGACTTGAACCTGCATGTGGTGTTTGGGTGCTTTAAAATGTTCTGTAATGGAACATAGGCAAACTTGTCAGTCACTGCAACTTGCTCATAAGTTCCAGTAGTCCTGTTTTTTCTGTTGTCAAATCTGACCCCAATTACTTTCTCCACAGGCTGGACAATTCCCCATTTTTTGGTAAAATATGATTTTCGTTTAGATATGGAATTAAGCATGGTGAAAGGGTTTTCAATTTCATGAAATGACTGCTCAATTGAACTTTTAATGTCCGTGTTTTCTGAAAATAAGCATTTTATAGCGGTCTCTTTTACTTGATCCTGGATGTCTTGAACTACTTCCTCCATAGACATAACAAAAGTATCAACAGTAGTCTGACTAACACCTGCAGCTTGCAATTGTGCTATTGCTGATGCACACAAATCGGTAGTGTTTTTGCTGGGAACTGGCAAAGAACTGTCCTTTGAACATGTAGCCACATCAGTATTACTTGGTAGCCCAACTGCATTATGAACAACAGCATCATCCTCTACACATAACAAAACTTCACCTGCTTCATGAACTCTTTTTAAGTGTTTGCGAAAACCTGAAAAAGTTGCAAATTCTAAACAGCAACCTGCTTCACCACATTTCAGTCTAAGTGATTTGCCAGGCAAGAGCCCATGAATTAACTTTAGATGTCGAACAAGAACATTTGTGTTTTTCAGACAACAAAAACAAACAAAACAAATCATTTTTCCCAGCAATCAAATCTAACGCAGGAATCTAGCTCTGAGTTCAGCAACTCTTGGGCACTCTTTGACTTTGCCAATGTCAATCTGAAAAACTGTTGTTTGTACAAAGGTGTACATGTTGTGCAGGACTTTGCTGTAAGATGCACCAAACACAAAGTGCGCTTTGAAAAGTTCATCAAAGGCACTGAGACCACTCACTGATTTGCACGGTATGGCTTTCTTGTCGAGAATGATGTAGTATACATGAATGCTGTTCTTCTTTGGACCCATGGCAAGCAGGTATGGCTGTGTGCTTTCTTCAATTGAGTCCAGGTGCTCTTGTATGTTAGTACCGGCCTAAAGATAAAAAAATAAATAAAATAAAAAAAATAAAAAATAATAATTAAATCAGCTCTCCAATTGACTCTCTCTACATTAATTTTTCACAATACAATTAGCCCAACAGACACTGATTTTCGGCAGACTACAGGAAATGACAGTAAAGACCAAATTTACCTTTTTGAAGATGACGAGGTGTTTTTCTGCTTGAGATGCGGACATCTTTCCAGGTCTCTTTCTGCCTTGTGGTGAAGGTGGGATCAAATGAAGTAAAAGAAGAATAGAAGCAATGTCACTGTTCCATCCTGAAAAAATTAAATAAATGACATCAGAAAAAAAAATACATGGAGAAGTCTAAACAATCTTATACTGAACTCTGACAGTCTAACCTGCATCCCCTATTTCATTCCCCTTCACAGTCATTTCGGCACAGTCAATCAAGTCCTGAAGAGCTTGGGAGGAGTTAAGACTTTTGCTTTGCTGAATAACTTTGTGCATGAATGTAGTTGGCCACCTTTCTAAAAGCTTAGAAGTCGTCTTTTCACCAAAGAGCAAAACAAAATCCTGTTCAATCTGCAAAAACATCATAAACATTCATTAATACAAACACAATAAAAATGTTTCAAACAACTTTACAGCTCAAATAACGTGTTTTAACAGAAGAATTCATAAAGCTCAAAAATGTGTGACTATGCACATACATTGTAGTTTTATATTTCTTTGTAAATGGTAATGAACTAAATTCCACAAATGTTGTCAATTGAGCTGAACTTGCATTATACCTATAATATTTGTTTTACCCCAGCCCAATGACCGGGTTAAAGAAATTATCTTATCACCACATAGACATGTTCTCTCACCAGGCCTTGAACATCCAAGAAGCGTGAAAATTCAACACATCAGTGCTTCTGTTTGGGTATTGAATCATCTTGCGACGGTACTGAAATGTCTCCTTCATTTTGATCTTGATGGTGTCCACTTCTGAGGTGTGTTGCATTAGAGAAACTGCTTCTCTACACTGTTCTTCAGTGAGAATAACATCTGTGCTGGATGCAGCCTCTCTTTCGTTGGGCCACCACTGAAAGACTGTGAGGAACGTCTACAGTTCTCTGATGATGCACTGTTGCTCTGAATGTTCTTTATTTTCCAAGTCAGGTAACCTTGTCCACTTTGAGGGTCATAATAATGTTCCTTAATAAATACAAAGGTGACCAACTACCCCATAACTAGATTTTAACAAAAATTATTTGCACTTACATATCCATTCTTTGTGTAGGGATCATGAAGATATGGAAACAGGGCAACGATTCCTTGGGCATACATTTCCCTAATATTTCTGGGTGGAGATGTGCTGTCAAAATAAAACAATGAAATTTAAGTATGTCTGCAAGTATGTCTGTTAATTAGTTACCCTAGTATTCTGTTGTGGTATTGAGAATTGAGAAATCTTTAAATAAATCAGTCATATAAAGTTTTGGTCAACTGGCCCACTCATAATCGTGTTAAATAATATTGATATTACAATATTGGCCAAAATAATTGTGATGATTTTTGCCATAATCAAGCCGGCCTAGTTAATGTTCAGTTTCTTACACAGACTGATTTTTTAACTTCATAAGACCTCAGTGTATCATCATGAGCCATGGGTATTAATTTAGTGTAACCTGATATTATTTTTTTGACTCTCAAAGGAATGCTAAGCATTGACTTGCATTATCTAAACCTCCAAAGACCACAGTATCTGCTAAAAATATTCTTTATTGTTTTTCTATAAAAAAAAAAAAACACCTACATCTTGGCATGAATATAAGGATGTAGGGCTGTTTTTTTTTTTTTTTTTTTTTTACTTATCGAATTAAAAAAATCTGCATTTGAATTTTAGGTGTGCGTCAGGCAGCCTTATCAGTGGCGCACGCGATGCGACGATGAAGTGTCATTGCATTTTAATGCTTTTGTTAGCCTATCCAGTTGAACCCACTAGATGCGGTGCTGCTACGTTGTTCATTCAAAATATTGCGGAAAAAGAGAACAATCGATGCTGGGAAGATGTTGTGTATGTCAAAACTGAAGCCGTTCACACAAAACATTTATCACATTTTCTAGAGGGACATATATCAATGTTGCACTCGCCTCTCACACAAGATAGCCGCATGTAAAGCTATGTCAAATATATGCAAGTTCAACTTTTAAAAAACATGTCTCAAGACTATATAGCAGTTTTCCCCACCCCACTGCATATCAAGTTTTTACACAAAGAAAGTATTCTTTTTGATTGGTTTTTGGTCCTTTGTATTAAACTATACATACATGCATGATGCTGTTTTGTTTCTAATTGTTTAAGCAAGTTTAATAATTATATATGGTTTATAAACATTATTTTAAACATTATGCAATTTTTTCAAAGATAGTCCTTTTATTTTATTATGCTTTGAAGAAATGATATGCATAATATTTTGCTCTATGCGCTTTCTTGTGGCCTCAGGAGAGAAGCCAAAAGCTTTTTTTCCCATAACTGAAATTATGCCTTTTAAATTCTAACATAATTAGAATATTGATAATATTTAAGTAAAAATTTTTAATTTAGTTTTTCAGCCATTTTGACAGCTCAATAAGGATGAGTAAATTCACTTTCATTTGGTGTAAACTTTCACTTTAATTGATCAAATGTAGTAATTTGAATTATTGTTTTATTGCTCTAAATGTGACTTGGATTACTCAAGGGTTAGCTCACCCAAAAATTAAAATTCTATCATTAATTACTCACCTTCATGCCATTCCAAACCCGTAAGACCAATGTTCATCTTCGAAACACAAAGTAAGATATTTTTTATGAATTCCAAGAGCTTTCTGACCCTGCATAGACAGCAAGGGTCCTACCACAGTCAAGGTCCAGAAATGTAGTAAAGATATTGTTAAAATGGTCCATGTAACATCAGTGGTTTAACCTTAATTTTATGAAGCTATGAAATATTTTTGTTCGCAAAGAAAACAAAAATAATGACTTTATTTATGCTTTAACAATGTCCCTACTAGGTTTCAGTGTCTGGGAAAATTTCAGTTGCATTGCTCTCTATGCAGGGTCAGAAAGCTCTCGGATTTAAATCAAAAATATCTTAATTTGTGTTCCGAAAATGTACAAAGGTCTTACGGGTTTTGAACGACATGAGGGTGAGTAACTAATGACCGAATTTTAATTTTTGGGTGAAATAACCCTTTAAGAAGCTGAAAGATCAGGGCCCGTATTCACAAAACATTTAATCTTACCACTAAGAGTTCACCTAAACTGCAATAAAAGTTTTTAGCTAATAGTTTTCTCTTAAAACCTATTAGGACAAACTTTTAATTAGGAATACATAGAAGTCTTAAGCTCAGAGAAAGGGCGGGGTTGACCTTGTTGCTGTGAATGATGTCAGCATGCTTACTAACTATGCACACAGTGATTGGCTGATAGTCTCTGTCAGAGAACGCAATATGATGCCATATTCAAATAAAGATTTAAAAATAAAAATGTTAATTGCCACATTCAAATAAAGATTTTAAAATGCAAGTGTCATATGTTCAGCTAACGGCCTCTTAAACAATTAGTGAATATGCATATAAACAGCCTTTTAATAAACAGAGTAGAATAATCATGGCTGATAGTAATACATGCAAAATGTAAAAGAAAACCAAACTGGACACAAGCACAGCTGTTACTTCTTGCCCAGCAGGTTAATGAAAACAAGGATATAATCAAAGAAAAAAATGGATTGGGATAACCTCCGAAACCAAAGGCGATACCTTTTTAAAAGCTCATTATCGTCAAATGTTTCTAAAATGTTTACGTTCTGAGGCAGACTGCTGCCAAAAGCCATATTAGGATAGTTTGTGGCTTGGTCTTAGTGACTTAGGAGTCCTCTTCACTGCTCCTAAGATTTCACAGATTTAGGAGCTAGTTTTAATGATAAAATGCTTTGTGAAATACTCTTAGAGCTAAAATTTAGGAGTCCTAAATTTAGGACTGACACACACATTCTTTTTAAGATTTTCTTCTAAATTGGTGAGTTATGAGCTACATTAAGCCTTAAGATGTTTTGTGAATATGGGCCCAGATCTTCTAAAATTGTCATTTGTGTTCTGTGGGAGAATCTTTTGGGACGGCATCAGATTACCTGTGTTTTTCAGTCATATCTGCAGTAAGAATCTTGATCATCTTTCTCCTGGTGCTGTCAGTCAAGCTTTTGGTTTTGTTGTATTCCCTGATGATTGCGTCTCCACCAGGTTTAGTCTGCAGGATTTTTTTGACCAACTGCAAAGAGTTACGTAATACAATCATTGACAAACCATATCCCTCTCAAGAACCATTCTGAAATAATCCATGTGACTCCAGTGGTTCAACTTTAATTTTATGAGGTGACAGGAATGTATTTTGTGTGCAAAAACAAACAAATGACTTTATTAAATTTCTTCACTCCTAAATCAATCCGTAAACAGTGTGCTTCCAGGATGGGGTTCTTCTGTCCTTCAGGTTCTGTCCTGCTTTAGGCTCTTTTAAATAGATGTTAGTTTACCATTTCAACGTGGACTTTTTACAGATTGATGAAGAAATTGTTGAATGAAGTCATTATTTTTTAGCTCAAAAAAAATAAAAATAAAAATCCCATTCCCATAACCATAAATTTAAGGTTGAACCACTGGAGACACATTAATTATTTCAAAGATGTTTTTACTATATTTCTAGGCCTTGAACATTTCAGCTGCTTCAGTTGTCAATAGAGGGAAAGATTTCCTTACTAATATATTAATTTGTGTTCCAAAACTGAATGAGAGTCTTACGTGTTAGGAACAACACGAGGGTGAGTAATTTATGACAGAATTTTCATTTTTGGATGAACTAACCCTTTAATACCCTGCAAGTGATGTGTTCTTTAAAGCAGCAAAACATTCACCATGAAATCAAAAGCAGTCACAAAAGACATATATAATTGACAAGATTTAAACAGCAATGTGTCTTGGCTTACTAGTTGTGACTATCAATCCAAGTCATGTTTGATGCCAGGTGTGAAAAGGGCCAGAGATTGTGTAGTCAGTAGTCACACAGTACATTTCTTGTTTTTTCATAGTCAGGTTTAAAATGTGTACTGTAGAATAATATACAATGCAAAAATCCACAGACTCACAATTCTGGCTTCGTCTTCAACCCTCTGTTGCTTTCTTGAAGATTCCTCACTTAGAATACTGGTGTCATCAGATTCATAGTTTGCATTCTGCAATGAGCTTTCTTCACTTGTCACAGAAGGGACCTGGGCCAAATCTATTGAAAAATAATTGTCATCAAATGACTGTTAAAATAAAGCTCTTTCTGATTCTGAAAACAACCACAAAACCTTGTGCAAAATTTAGGTGATAGCCCTGCTGTCTTGCCGCCGTTATGACAAAATTACATACACAATATTAAGTGCGAAGGACATGCAGAGCACAAAGGGCATTATACAATTCACACGTTAGTATTGGAAGAAGAAAAGTGTTTTTATATATGCTCTATTTTAAGTTTTTATTTAATTTATTTGGTGACATAAGGCAACCCGCCTGCATGGTTATGACAATTTTTATTCCGTTTAACAAGTCCTCACCTCAATACATCGGCTGCATTTTTTTAATGGTGGAATTAGGAGCCGTTTCTCAATATGCATTCTTGTCTGTACTTGCATTCTTGTGGACTTGTGAAATGTCATCAGTTGTTGCCCAAGTACTGTTCTAATTCAAAGTTCACATCTAGCCAAGTACAGTTCAAATCCCCGGATGTGTTATTGTTCTTGGGATGTTTCCCCTTTTATCAAGGATGCATCAAAATGTGACTTGTGTGAACTTGAGGGAGCAGGTAACCCACAATGCATTTTGCAACAACCAGCGAGCGTTAATGGCAGAGGACAAAACCCGCATAATTTTCAAAATATTACTATTATTGTTTCATGAAATGTACATTTAAGGGTTTTTCAGGCGGGAACGTAGGCTAGTTGTTTAAAACTCAAATCTGCAGTTTATTTATAAAGATGGTGCATATTTGAAAATTTGCTTCGCCTATTTCCAGGTGATCACTCAGGTGCTCATATATATACGCCGAGTGCAGTCTCACCTCAGCTTGTCCTTCTGACCTTTGCCACTAGCTTGGATGTGTCTGTAGTAGTTAAACATGAAATA